>NC_088802.1:2061479-2069834 GCF_011386835.1 Chrysemys picta bellii | reverse complement strand
GGGAGCAGGCGGGATACCAGGGTAGATGGGCCCAGGGTCTGATCCGGGGTGGGAGGGAGGAGGCGGGATACCAGGGTAGATGGGCCCAGGGTCTGAACTGGGGTGGGAGGGAGGAGGCGGGATACCAGGGGAGATGGGCCCAGGGTCTGACCCGGGGTGGGAGGGAGGAGGCGGGAGACCAGGGTAGATGGGCCCAGGGTCTGACCCGGGGTGGGAGGGAGGAGGCGGGAGACCAGGGTAGATGGGCCCAGGGTCTGACCCGGGGTGGTAGGGGGGAGGCGGGAGACCAGGGTAGATGGGCCCAGGGTCTGACCCGGGGTGGAGGGACGAGGCTGGAGACCAGGGTAGATGGGCCCAGGGTCTGACCCGGGGTGGGAGGGAGGAGGCGGGAGACCAGGGTAGATGGGCCCAGGGTCTGACCCGGGGTGGGAGGGAGGAGGCAGGAGACCAGGGTATATGGGCCCAGGGTCTGACCCGGGGTGGGAGGGAGGAGGCGGGATACCAGGGGAGATGGGCCCAGGGTCTGACCCGGGGTGGGAGGGAGGAGGCAGGAGACCAGGGTAGATGGGCCCAGGGTCTGACCCGGGGTGGGAGGGAGGAGGCGGGAGACCAGGGGAGATGGGCCCAGGGTCTGACCCGGGGTGGGAGGAGGCAGGATACCAGGGTACATGCGCTGAGGGTCTGACCCAGGGTGAGAGGGAGGAGGCGGGAGACCAGGGTTAGAAGGGCCCAGGGTCTGACCCGGGGTGGGAGGGAGGAGGCAGGATACCAGGGGAGATGGGCCCAGGGTCTGATCCGGGGTGGGAGGGAGGAGGCTGGATACCAGGGTAGAGGGGCCCAGGGTCTGATCCGGGGTGGGAGGGAGCAGGCGGGATACCAGGGTAGATGGGCCCAGGGTCTGATCCGGGGTGGGAGGGAGGAGGCGGGATACCAGGGTAGATGGGCCCAGGGTCTGAACTGGGGTGGGAGGGAGGAGGCGGGATACCAGGGGAAATGGGCCCAGGGTCTGACCCAGGGTGGGAGGGAGGAGGCGGGAGACCAGGGTAGATGGGCCCAGGGTCTGACCCGGGGTGGGAGGGAGGAGGCGGGAGACCAGGGTAGATGGGCCCAGGGTCTGACCCGGGGTGGTAGGGGGGAGGCGGGAGACCAGGGTAGATGGGCCCAGGGTCTGACCCGGGGTGGGAGGGACGAGGCTGGAGACCAGGGTAGATGGGCCCAGGGTCTGACCCGGCGTGGGAGGGAGGAGGCGGGAGACCAGGGTAGATGGGCGCAGGGTCTGACCCGGAGTAGGAGGGAGGAGGCGGGAGACCAGGGTAGATGGGCGCAGGGTCTGACCCGGGGTGGGAGGGAGGAGGCGGGAGACCAGGGGAGATGGGCCCAGGGTCTGACCCGGGGTGGGAGGGATGAGGCCCGATACCAGGGTAGATGGGCGCAGGGTCTGACCCGGGGTGGGAGGGAGCAGGCGGGATACCAGGGTAGATGGGCCCAGGGTCTGACCGGGGTGGGAGGGAGGAGGCGGGAGACCAGGGTAGATGGGCCCAGGGTCTGACCCGGGGTGGGAGGGAGGAGGCTGGATACCAGGGTAGATGGGCCCAGGGTCTGACCCGGGGTGGGAGGGAGGAGGCGGGATACAGGGTAGATGGCCCAAGGTCTGACCCGGGGTGGGAGGGAGGAGGCTGGATACCAGGGTAGATGGGCCCAGGGTCTGACCCGGGGTGGGAGGAGGAGGCGGGAGACCAGGGTAGATGGGCCCAGGGTCTGACCCGGGGTGGGAGGGAGGAGGCGGGATTCCAGGGTAGATGGGCCCAGGGTCTCACCCGGGGTGGGAGGGAGGAGGCGGGAGACTAGGGTAGATGGGCCCAGGGTCTGACCCGGGGTGGGAGGGAGGAGGCTGGAGACCAGGGTAGAGGGGCCCAGGGTCTGACCCGGGGTGGGAGGAGGCAGGAGACCAGGGTAGATGGGCCCAGGGTCTGACCCGGGTGGGAGGGAGGAGGCTGGAGACCAGGGTAGAGGGGCCCAGGGTCTGACCCGGGGTGGGAGGGAGGCAGGAGACCAGGGTAGATGGGCCCAGGGTCTGACCCGGGGTGGGAGGGAGGAGGCTGGAGACCAGGGTAGAGGGGCCCAGGGTCTGACCCGGGGTGGGAGGAGGCAGGAGACCAGGGTAGATGGGCCCAGGGTCTGACCCGGGGTGGAGGGAGGAGGCTGGAGACCAGGGTAGAGGGGCCCAGGGTCTGACCCGGGGTGGGAGGAGGCAGGAGACCAGGGTAGATGGGCCCAGGGTCTGACCCGGGGGAGGTCAGTGATGGGGGATCTGAAAGTAGGAGATTCTCCTCTGCGCTGTCCCCTGAGGCTGGGCCGCTTTGCATAGACACAAAGTGAAACGTCTGCCTCTATTTCTGTCCCCCACTTGGGGCCTGGTTCCTTTCACCCCAAACCGCATCCTCAGCGAGGGCTTTCCCGCCTTCCCTCCCGCCCGGCCTGTGAGTCACCCCTGCCAACAGCTGCAACCGTTCCTGCACTGGCCTGGGGGTGGGGAGCCCCGGGCTGGGCTAGCAGGGGGCTGCGGGTCGGGAGTGAGGGGCACCGGCAGAGCTGGGGGGGGCAGGGCTGGGCTAGCAGGGGGCTGCGGGTCGGGAGTGAGGGGCACCGGCAGGGCTGGGCTAGCAGGGGGCTGCGGGTTGGGAGTGAGGGGCACCGGCAGAGCTGGGAAAGCCCAGGGCTGGGCTGGTGGGGGCTGCAGGTCGGGAGTGAGGGGCACTGGCAAAACTGGGGGGAAAGGGTTAAACTGGCGGGGGCTGCGGGTCGGGAGTGAGGGGCACCGGCAGAGCTGGGGGGGGGCAGGGCTGGGCTGACAGGGGCTGCAGGTCGGGAGTGAGGGGCACCGGCAGAGCTGGGGGGGGCAGGGCTGGGCTGGTGGGGGCTGCAGGTCGGGATGTGAGGGGCACTGGCAAAACTGGGGGGAAAGGGTTAAACTGGCGGGGGCTGCGGGTCGGGAGTGAGGGGCACCGGCAGAGCTGGGGGGGGGCAGGGCTGGGCTGGCAGGGGCTGCGGGTCGGGAGTGAGGGGCACCGGCAGAGCTGGGGGGGCAGGGCTGGGCTGGCAGGGGCTGTGGGTCGGGAGTGAGGGGCACCGCAGAGCTGGCGGGGGCAGGGCTGGGCTGGCAGGGGCTGTGGGTCGGGAGTGAGGGGCACGGCAGAGCTGGCGGGGGCAGGGCTGGGCTGGCAGGGGCTGTGGGTCGGGAGTGAGGGGACACCGGCAGGGCTGGGGGGGGCTCAGGGCTGGGCTGGCAGGGGCTGCGAGTCGGGAGTGAGGGGCACCGGCAGAGCTGGGAAAGCCCAGGGCTGGGCTGGCAGGGGGCTGCGGGTCGGGAGTGAGGGGCACCGGCAGAGCTGGGGGGGGGGCAGGGCTGGGCTAGGAGGGGCTGCGGGTCGGGAGTGAGGGGCACCGGCAGAGCTGGGGGGGCAGGGCTAGGCTGGCAGGGGCTGCGGGTCGGGAGTGAGGGGCACCGGCAGAGCTGGCGGGGGCAGGGCTGGTCTAGGAGGGGCTGCGGGTCGGGAGTGAGGGGCACCGGCAGGGCTGGGGGGCGCAGGGCTGGGCTAGCGGGGGCTGCGAGTCAGGAGTGAGGGGCACCAGCAGAGCTGGGGGGGGGCCCAGGGCTGGGCTGGCAGGGGCTGCAGGTCGGGAGTGAGGGGCACCGGCAGAGCTGGGGGGGCAGGGCTGGGCTGGCGGGGGCTGGGGGTCGGGAGTGAGGGGCACCGGCAGAGCTGGGGGGAAGCCAGGGCTGGGCTGGTTGGGGCTGCGGGTCGGGAGTGAGGGGCACCGGCAGAGCGGGGGGGGGGGGGGGCAGGGCTGGGCTAGCAGGGGCTGCGGGTCGGGAGTGAGGGGCACCGGCAGAGCTGGGGGGGCAGGGCTGAGCTGGCGGGGGCTGGGGGTCGGGAGTGAGGGGCACCGGCAGGGCTGTGGGGGGGGGGCAGGGCTGGGCTGGCAGGGGCTGCGGGTCGGGAGTGAGGGGCACCGGCAGAGCTGGGGGGGCCAGGGCTGAGCTGGCGGGGGCTGGGGGGTCGGGAGTGAGGGGCACCGGCAGAGCTGGGGGCTGCGTGTCAGGATGTAAATTCCATGATACATTTGTTTCCACCCCTCTCGTCGGTCGGAGATTTTTCTCTTGCACCTCTCAGCCCCCGGAGCCGGAAGCAGAAGTGACCCCACTGCATCCCAGAGCCAAAAATATCCTCGCTGGTTTTGGAAGAGATGCCGCAGGTTATGCAACCCGGTTACCTCACCCGATAGACTCCCTGATGAGCCAAGATCTCTCCGTGCCAGCAGACGTCACCAACCCGCCCATCCTCCACCCTGCTGAGTCCTCTTCCCACAGCAGCTCGCAGCCAGGGGTCCCCTAGGAGAGGCCTCTTCCGGCCTGATTCCTACGGCTGCGGCTGCCGATTAGAACAGCAGGTGAAACAGTAGTTGGTCCAGATCTGCCAGGAGATCATGACCCTTCCCCTCTCCCCAGAGGTCACGCCTAACCCTGCTCCGTGACTTGCCCCTTGGTTGGATCTAGCTCACTTTTGTGGCGGGTTCCCTGAAGCTACGTGGACCAAACCACCTTGTCTGACTGGTCTCTGGGGTCCCCTCTGGAGCAGAGCCGCCTAGGGCTAGGTTGGGTTTGTGGTGGGTCCCCCAAGGGTACAAACATCTGAGCTCCCACATTTCCTGTCTGGGGTGAACATTTCCAATGCAGGGCGGTCCGGGCCCAGGTTGCTTTCAAGGTGAGTTACACAGATGTGATCTCTGGAGTGGAGCTCGCTGGACCTTACTTAGGTGTCTGGTGGCTTTCCATAAGCTACGTAGACTTATCCCACCACCACCTGCCCCGGAGACCATGGGATGGGGCATTGCCAGTCCTGCTTTGATCTGAAACAACTTCCGAACACTAGATCCCAACCAAACCTGGGATTAAACGTCTCCTATTTCTTCCACGTGCGGGAACAGCAGAGACTTTCTTTTCTACCGCTAACAAACGGGCCTTTGTTTTGACGGCTACGCTGCAGCCTAGTCTGGGATCGGCGCTCCTGGCGCTCCTGCAGATAATAATTCATAGACTCTAGGCCCGGACAGGACCGTCGGGTCTGACCTCCTGAATAACGCAGGCCCTAGGACTTCCTGAATTCAGGCCTACTCAAGAGAGAGCAGATCTTTGAGGAAACCAGCCCGGCTTGAGTTAGGATGGAGACTGCACCGCGGCCCTCGGGGAATTGTTCATTCCCCCTCTCCGTTAGAAACCGACAGCTGAACTTGTCTAGTGGCGACTTCCAGCCAATGGCTGGCGCTTTGGCTGCTCGACCGTGATCACGTAGCTGCTCCCCGCGTGGGCACTTCTAGGCTGGGATCACGTCACCCCCTTATCGGTCGCTTTGTTCAGCTGGACGGAGCTTCTGTTTTCCAAGCCTGGGATCGTTCTCCCAGCTCTTCTCGGAGCCGTCTCCGGTTTCCCAGCCTGAATTGCGGTCACGGGGCAGCGGCCGAACTTCTCTGACTTGCTCTCCCCGTCCTTCAAATGAGGGCGCCTGGGGCGATTTCGCAAGCCCTGTTCTCCTGTTGACGGATGGTCGGGGACCAGTTGAGGTTGGCGCTATCCAGGTCAGGTGTGGTTTGCAATCACTTCCTCTCCTCTAAGTCGCCTTCGGCTCGTCCGGGGGATGTGGTTGGACCCCCATCCGCTCCTTGGACCGAGCTCTGCAACCTGCCCTATCTCCAGTGCCCATCTGGGGTCAGCTCTGCGCGGGCCAAGTGCAGCTCGTGGTGGGTTCCCGTAAGTCACGTAACCTACAGCGAGTCCCATCTTGTGGGGGGCCGAGACGGCGGGGGGGTTGAGGGGAACAACAACAGGGTCAGCGCTGCCCGAGTGGGTTCCCGAGAAAAGCCACCGGCTGCAGCACGGTGGGGCCGGGGCTGAGGGCACCGGTTGGAGGGGGCTGGTTGGGTGCCGTGCGGCAGGCTGCTGATTTTCGGAGAGGGACAGGATGCGGGTTTGGTGGGTGGGAGACGGTCTTGCATAAGATGCTCGGGGGAGCTGAGGGAGCTGTGCTTGGAGTAGTCTGACGGGGACTGGTTCTCTGGCGCGGTGGGCGAACCTCAGAGGGGGAAGGGACGGGAAAAGGGGGAAGCCGATGGTGGCTGTGATTGCAGGAGGTGAGTTGGGGGGGGGGCTGTCCCCCGCCCCCCACCCCGTGACAATCTGCGTTCTTAGTGCATGCTGAACACAGGCCAGCCAAGTGGGATGTGATACACACTGGGGGGAACCTGATTTTGCACCATTTGCACTGATGGAAACGCCCTTCACGTGACCCCACGTCGCACGGCCGATGAAGCACCATTTGCATGGTGAACCTCGCCTTTTGCACGCATGCTTTGGCCCAGACAGAGACCCCTTCAGCGCGTAGTCCCCGTCCCCTTTGCACGCCCTGCACACCTGTCTTTGCACACCCAAAATTCACCAGTGTTCACCAGCAAACAGCCCCTCGTGTTCCTGTAGAGCACCCACATGCGGGCACCTTCCCAGCCCTCACACACGCCCAGAACCCTGGCTGCGGGTGCTGAATGCCCAGCCGTGCGCATGAAACTGCCAGGCACACGGGCTGTAGCAGGCCCGCCTGCCTGGGCACGCTTTGCCCCCTGTGCTTGCACGTGGGTGGCCTGCACACGCACGAGTGAAGCTCGATGTTGCCGGCAGAGGGACCGGTCACAGTGTGAAGCTTGCACGGCTCAACCCTTGCACGAGGCTTGAGAAATCCACTGTGGCATTATCCAGAACCGTGCACACGTGCTTTTGCATTACGCTTGCACATGTGCAAGCCACCATTGCAGGTGAAAGACTCTCACACGCTTTACCCTTTGCACACACATCTTTGCCCTGTGCTCACATGTGTGTGATCCCCCCGGCACGTGAAAGCCTCTTGCACGCTTTACCCTTTGCACACACGTCTTTGCCCTGTGCTCGCACGTGTGTGAGCCACCATGGCACAGGAACAAACCTTGCACGCTTTTCCGGGTTTGCACGTGTGCGACAGAACCCTACCCGGTTAAACCTCACCCCCACCCGTTTGCACACCAGTAACCCCCCCCTTGCACACACGGGTCTGCCCGGGTTCACCCCCATGCTTTGCCCACGGAGAGTCGGGGATCCTGCCCGCCCGCTGTGGCCTCTGGACTCCTCGTGCCACGGGCACCCATCCAACCGCCTCCCCCCCCGCCGGTTAACCGCCCGCCCGTCCCTTTCGCTGTGACTGTTTCCTTCCCTTCTTCACCTCAACCGCTTTCCCTTTCAAAGAAAGGTGGCACCAGGGGAATTCAGGGGGTGCGGGGGCGGCGGGGGGGGGGGGGTTACACAGAATCTGCCCCAGCCCGGCCCCGGCCCGGCTGAGTTACGGGAAGAGAGGAAGGAGGGAAGGAAATGGGCCCAGATGGAGAAAGAGAGAGAGAGGTCGGGGGGGGGGGCTGCGCGTCGGGGGGCTGGGGGGGCGGCCTCACCTGCACCCACAGGGACCCCCCCAAATTGAGAGTAACTGGGGACATGGGGGGGTCTGTGTGTGTTCTTTAGAGGGGTGTGTGTGTGTGTGTGTGTGTGTGTTCTCTGTGGTATGTGTGGGGAACGGGTGTGGGGGGGTGTTCTCTGTGGGGTGTGTGTGTATGTTCCCTATGGGTATATGTGTGTTGTGTGGTTTGTTCTGTGTGTGTGTGTGTGCTGGGTGTGTATGAGTTTGTATGCATGTTGTGTGGTGTGGTGTGTGCTCTGTGTGTGGTGTGGTGTGGTGCAGTGTGTTCTCTCTGTGAGTCTTGTTTGTGTGTGTGTCTTGTGTCTGTGTGTGGGGTGGTGTGTGCTCTGTGTGTGTATGAGTTTGTGTGAGTGTGTGTGCTCTGTGTGTGGTGTGTTGTGGTGCGGTATGTTCTGGGTGTGTGTGTTCTGGCTCTGTGTGTGTGCTCTGTGTGTTATGTGGTGTATTCTCTCTGTGTGCATGGGTTTGTGTGTGTGTATGTGTGTGCTGGGTGTGTGGGAGTTTGTATGCGTGTGGTGTGGTGTGTGGGGGCATGGTGTGTTCTCTGTGTGTGTGTTGTGTCTGTGTGTAGGGTGTGGCGTGTGCTCTGTGGGTGTATGAGTTTGTGTGTGTGTTGTGTGTTGTGTTGGTGTGTGCTGTGCTGTGGCCCAGTGTGTTCTCTGTATGTGTTGTGCATCTGCGTGTGTGTGCCTGGGGGGTGCGTGATTGTGTGTGAGTTGATGTGTATGTGGTGGGGCTGTTGTGGGTCTCACCTGAGGGTCCCTGTAGAGCGGGGCGGGGGCTCACTGGGTGGGAGGGGGCT
>NC_088802.1:1976479-2056479 GCF_011386835.1 Chrysemys picta bellii | reverse complement strand
GCGCCGACCGGACCCACACGCCCGCCGCCCATCTCGTAGGTGAGTCGCTGGACTTGGGGGACGCTCCCTCCGCTGCTCTACGCCACGAGAGGGCCCCTCTCCGCTGCCCTCTGCTGGCGGAGGCTGGAATCGGGCTGCCCTGCGGGTGCCGGTTAGAACAGTGGTAGAAACAATGTTTCCCCCGTCAATGTCTGTTTTTTCTCAGCCGTTTGCGTCCCGATCCACCCGCCAGGCGGGTGAGCCCTTCGGCCGCTGGTTTGAAACCCACCTCCCTCACCAACCTTTCTCTCCCCTCTCCTCGCAGGGCACCCTGGCCCCTCCGGCGAGCGGCTCCGCTGGCGAAGCGACGTCGACGCCTCCTTCACCCGGGGCGGCTTCCGCCTGGCCAACGACTCGCTGGTGGTGCCGGCCTCCGGCATGTATTTCGTCTACTTCCAGGCATCCTTCCTGGGGGCCGCCTGCCCCACAGCGGACGAGCCCCTGGTCCTGGCGCACCGCGTGCTGCTCTTCTCCAACACCTACCCCCGAGACGTCCCCATCCTGAGCGCCCACAAAACGGCCTGCTCCGGGGGGGGTCCCTGGTACCGCTCCCTCCACCAGGGGGCAGCGTTTGCCCTGCAGGAGGGGGACCGGCTGTCCACGCAGACGGAGGGGGAGGTGCATCTGCTGTCCGGCCAGGGCACCTTGTCGTTCGGGGCGTTTGCCCTGTGACGCGCCTGCTGGGTTTTGGGGTGGGGTCGCCCTTATGCGCTGAGGGTGGGCTGGAGCTCCTGGGGGTGTCTTTGAAGGGTTTCACTTTGCTGTACCCCAAAATGATTAGTGTGCACACATTGATGGGGCACCCCTGGGATCAGTGTTCTGCAATGTGGGGTTGGAGGTGTAAGAACAGCCATGCGCTTTAAGAGGATCCTCAAAATATTGTCAGTGTTCCAGTTAATGTACCCCCAAACTTTCTGCACACTCACACCCCATTTAATGCTCTAGGTGCACTAGGATTTGGGGGGATTTTAATAGCAGTTCTATTAATGGGGAATCCTCTGAATATTTGGGGGGTCAACTGTACCCCTAAATTATCGGGGTGTCCCTCAATTTTAGTTTATAAGCTGTTCTGCCATGTGGGGGTGACTGTATTAACCCCACCCCCAGTAGAAGGGGGACGCAGTTGAGTTTTTGGAGGGGTTCAGGATTAGACACCCCAACTTTATTGGGGTCCCTTTTGATTTAATTAAGCGGTGGAGCTGGGATTTGGGGTGTAGGTGAGATTTTGGGGGACTCAGGATTGTTTCTTGCAGCTGTTCCCCTTCAAAAGTGGGGCCACAGTGACACTAATTGGGTGAAAACACAGACATATTTGGGGGGGTTCTGGGAATAGACACCAAATTATAGGGCTGTCCCTTGCTAGGTGATCATATTGTCCTCCTGGATTTGGGGTGTGTGGGTGAATGCAACACCCCCACACATTGTTAGAGAGAGAATTCTGGGGTGTAGCTTCTTCAGCCTCCCCCCCAGCACCCCAAAAATGTGTTTTCATCCAAAGCTCCCCCTCTTGGAGCTGGGGCAGCCCCACTGGCAGGAGACCTGCCTGAGAGTTTTCAGGGGGCACGTGACCCCCCAAAGTTACTGGGGTACATCTCTCTGTTCCTGGGGGTGCCCAAGTCTAGGCCCCACCCCCAGCGGGGGGGCTGCGGATCGGGGAAATGGGGACGAGGCGGGGGGGGGGAGCCAGTGCTATTTATTGATGGGAATGTGTTGTAAATTATTTATTTATGAGGGGGGGCAGCTCGGCCCCCCACGAATGTATTTATTTATGTCAATGAATTAAAGCCGGACTCGCGACTGGGCTCCGTGGTGTTTTCATCTCGTTTCTCTGTGCCCCAAAGGTTCAAATCCCCTCCCCCGCTCGCACCCCACAAATGGTGAGGGGGTTGGGGGAGATTGCGGGGAGGGGCTTGTACAGGGGGGTGGGTCTGACTGGCTCAGCTGGGACACACCTCCCAACTGGGCGGGGCTCCTAAGGTTAGGACACACCCCCTAAATGGGAGGGAGGGGCTCCCTGACTGGGACAGTCCCCCCAAAAGGGGGCAGGGCTCCCCTGGGCTGGGACAGCCCCCAGCTCTGACAAGATCAAGGTCATCCTAATGGACAGCGCTTTAGTTTGGGACACCCCTGCCCCGGACACCTGGGTTCGCCGCCCCACCGTGCCTCAGTTTCCCCACTGGTGCAACAACACCGACCTCCTCAGCAAGGTGCTGAGGGCAGGCATAAGAACATCAGAGCGGCCAGACTGGGTCAGACGAAAGGTCCATCTAGTCCAGTGTCCTGTCTCTGACAGCGGCCAATACCAGGTGCACCAGCGGGAATGAACTGAACAGGGCAGTTATCGAATGATCCATCTCTCGTCATCCAGTCCCAGCGTCTGGCAAACAGAGGCCGGGGCCACCATCCCTGCCCAGCCTGGCTAATAGCCATTGATGGACCAATCCGCCATGAACTTATCTAGTTCTTTTTTGAACCCTGGTCTAGTCTTGGCCTTCACAACATCCTGTGGCAAGGAGTTCCACAGGTTAACGGTGCGTTGTGTAAAGAAATACGTCCTTTCATTGGTGTTAAATCTGCTGCCCGTTAATCTCATTGGGTGACCCCTAGTTCTTGCATCATGAGGAGTAAATAACACTCTCCTCTGCCCCGGTGCCCCCTTGTGGCTGAGTCTGGGCATGAGCTCTCAGGTGCCCTTTCCCGGCACTGCCCCCCGCCCCCGGGACTCAGGGGGGGTCCCTCTTTGTGACTCTCCCCACCCCCGGCAGATCACTCTATCGTACCCCCTTCTGGGGTCTCAAAGCCCCACCAGACCCGCTGGGGCCTGGCCCCCTTCCCGTCCCGGCCCAGCGCGAGGGCCCCCCCTCGGGTTTGACCCCCCCCAAGCATCCTTCACCCCCCAGGGCAGCAACTGATACCCCTCGGCTTCCCGCCAGGCTCCGTAATCCAGGGGGGGATCCCAGGGCTTCCTCTCCCCTTCCGGAGCACCCCCTCGTGCCCCCCATCTGCAGGGTGTGACAGCAGCTCCCCTCCCACCAGCCCCATTGTCTCTCTCTCTCTCTCGGTCTCGGGAGCGAATCTCGCCAGGGGCTCTTTGGAAACCTCCCCGGGGTTTTTACGGCGTTTTCCGCTTTCAGTTCCTGGCCCGGGCTCCGGCGCTGGCGCGGGGCCAGTTTTGGCTGGACGCGTTCCCAGAGGTTTCATCCCCCACCGTGCTCTCTTGGAACGGCCAGAGACGCCCGGACCATCCCCAGGCAGGGCTGGCAACCCCAGCAGCGCCAGACGCCCGCCCTTTGCCCGGTCGGCCCTGTCGAGCGCACCGGCTCGGCCAAGGACCCATCCCGCTCGCTGAACCGCCCTCACCCGAGCAGGCAGCCGATGTCGCTGCGGCCAACTCGTGCGCCGGCTTCCTGGCTTTGTCTCTGCCCGGCCCCTGGTTCTCCCCCCGGGAGCAGCCGCTCGGGGTGACTGGCCCTGGGGTGGGGATCGCGGGGGGCCCAGCGGATGGGGCTGTCTAGGCCTTGGCCAACCTGCCGCCCGTCCCCCGCAGCCGGAGCACCAGTGTGGGGTGCTGGCCCCGAGCGGCTGCAAACCCAGCCCCGGGACCCAGCGGGTATTGACCCCCAGGCTTCCCTCCCCGCCCCCAGGCTCCACACCACCCAGGCCTCTGCTCGCCGGCAGCTTCGTGGGCCCCCCGGGTGGGGGGATGTGCCAGTGCCTAGGGCCCATGCCAGCCAAGCGTGTTCCCCATGGAGGCGAAGGGGTCACCTCAGAGCCAGGCCAAACCCAGAGGGGGAGGGATGGGGGGACAGCGGGGTGAGGGAGGGATGGATGGAGGAGTGGGGGGGGTGAGTGGATGGAGGGAGGGAGGGACGGAGGGATGTAGAGATACCCCAATAGCTAGAAGAGGGGCGTGGGGGTGTCTAGCGCTGTCTGGCTGGGGGGCAGGGGCGCCGTGGGGCCGGCATCCCCTGGGGCAAAGACAAACCACCCAGGGATCACCAGAGCCGAGTCCTGCCGTTCCCCAGCGCAGCCAGCAGGGGGCAGCTCCGGCTCAGCTATGGCAGAGCAACCGACCCAGCCAGCCAGGATATGGGCCGAGCCGGCTCCTCTCTGCCCTTGGCCCCATTGCAACCGGGTCTTCCCTCTAGGGGGCGCCGGCTCCACCCGGCCCCAGGGCAGGGACTGGCTGGCTCAGGGGGGCAGGGAATGGGGCCCAGGGTCTCTCCCCTCTAGGGGGCGCCGGCTCCACCCGGCCCCAGGGCAGGGACTGGCTGGCTCAGGGGGGCAGGGAATGGGGCCCAGGGTCTCTCCCCTCTAAGGGGCACCAGCTCCCCCCTGGCCCCAGGGCAGGGACTGGCTGGCTCAGGGGGGTGGGGACTGGCTGGCTCAGGGGGGCAGGGAGTGGGGCCCAGGGTCTCTCCCCTCTAGGGGGCGCCGGCTCCCCCCTGGCCCCAGGGCAGGGACTGGCTGGCTCAGGGGGGCAGGAACTGGCTGGCTCAGGGGGGCAGGGAACGGGACATGTGGGGACAAGGCAGAACCAAAACCGAAGCACATCGCAAAAGGCCGTTTTGACTTCGTCTCCTGGCGGTGGAAGCGAAAGCAGAAGAAAGTGGCTGAAAACTCCAAGTGGGACTCTTGCTTCACGAGGCCTGAACTTTCAGGCTCTCGGATTTTCCCGTGGGGGGAAGGCTGGGGCGGGGGGGGGGGGGGTTCTTGGGAAATAGGCCCCCCCAAACCCTGATCCATCCCTGCTCCCATCCCTCCGGATCCCACTTCTGCCCCCCAGCTTCTGATTATGTCTCAGGTTGTTCGCCCACAAGCTCTGCCTGTCGCTGGATCGCTTGGGGGACCGGGGTAGGGGCATCTATACCCCAATCTCTCCTCCCACCCTACACTCACCCCCACAAGTCTGACCCCCTCGCTACCCAGCTGTTACATTTGGGGGGCTCGCCATCCCACAATCACCCCAATCTCTCCTCCCACCCCACACCCTCAAAATTTGCTAGTGCTAAAATTTAAGCCCCCACATAATGACCCCCCGGCCAGGGGTGGGGGTCAGCGGAGCAATGTAGACACAGCCCCTAGTGGTTTTGGGGTTGTCTGGCATTGTCCCCCCCACACACCTGACAGCCCCCAAATTTGCTGACACTAAGATCTGAGCTTCCTAAGATCTCCCAGGGGAGGGCGAGGCGGTGAGACGTCCGGCCAAAGGCGTTTCGAATTCCCACCCGTGTCATGGAGTTTAGGGGTCCCCCAGTACAGAGCCCCCCACATGTGCCAGCCTTGAGAGCCAGCCCCCCAGATAACCCCCTGGGGAGACCCCGGCTCCCGGAGCGGCATGTGGGTTAGAGCCACCCAGTCTCATCTCTAGGGCTGGGGGGGGGTCTGGTGGGTTCCCCCCGAGCTGATCATCCCCAGATTTATTACAGGTACACACACACACACACACACAGACCCATGCACACCTACACACACACAGACCCACACACAACTACAGACACACACACCCCTACACATAAATAGACCCATGCAGAACTACACACACACCTACACACACAACTAGACACTCACAGAGCTTCACACACAACCACACACACACACAGATCCACACACAACTACACACACATAACTGCACACACACACAGACCCATGCACACCTACACACACACACACAAACTACACACTCATAGAGCTACATGCACAACTACAAAACTACACACTCACAGAGCTCCATGCACAACTAAACAACTACACACAGACCCACACACAACTACACACACACCTACACACACACAGATCCACGCACAACTACACACATACATACAACTAGACACTCACAGAGCTCCACACACAACCACACACACACACACAGACCTACACACAACTAGACAATCACACAGAGACCCATGCACAACTACACAACTACACACACACACAAGTAGACACTCACAGAGTTCCACACACAACTACACAACTACACACAGACCCACACACAACTAGACAATCACACAGAGACCCATGCACAACTACACACACATAACTACACATATACACAAGATCCAGGCACCACTACACAAACACACACAATGGCACACACACAACTGCACACACAGTGACCCATGCCCAACCACACACACACCAACACACACAAACACAGACCCACACACAGAGAGATCCACACACAACTAGACACACACAAACACAACTACACACACAGAGACTCCCACACAACTAGACACACAGTGACCCAAACAACTACCCCCACACACAAGATCCGTGCACAACTACACACACACACACAGACCACATACAAGACACCCACGGAGACTCACACAACTGCATACACACACAACTACACACGGCCCTGCACACAACTAGACAGACACACAGTGACCCACACACAACCAGACAGGCACTCACAACCGGACACAGACACACACACCCCCCACACCCTTCTCAAGGCCCCTCACTCTCACCCCTTTCCCACCCCCGTTGCCTCACTGGGGGGGCAACCAGCCCCCCCACGCCTGACCCCCCAAGTCCATCATCTGACCCCCCCAGACAGAGACGGCCAGACCGGCAGGTCCCCGCGTGGCGGTGTAGGAGGTGGGGACCCCGGTATCCCCGGGGGGCTCCCCCCGCCCTCTCCAGAGCTGGATTCACACCTCCCCGCTCCCCAAAACCACAGTTCCAGTCGCTGGTCCCACTTCTGCTTTTGACGCCTTCTATTTCGGGCTCTTTCCTCTTCCCGCCTTTCGCCATCACGACTCTCTCGTTTTTCCTTCCTTCTCTGTGGGCGGAGGCTTCAGGGCTTGAAAATTTCCTCCCGTGTCATGGGGGAGGCGGGCCGGGCGGCTCCAAAGCGCAGGCGGGAGGCGTATAAATAGGAGCCAACACCTCGAGGCTGCCACGCTTCTCCACTCATCAATCAACCCAGGACAAGAACTGCTGGGAAGAGCCGGGCGCGCAAAGGCGGGGAAACCGAGGCACAACCAAGCTCCACGCCGGGAAAACTGACTGAATTCAGAGGGTGAAATCCGCACCCATTCGTCGCTCCGCTCCAGGGAAATCAACTCGATTCGCCTTCTGAAACCAGCTCAAGTCACCAGCAGCTCAGGTGAAATTCCCCACGGTCGCCTGTCTCACAACCGAATTCGTCCCGTGGAATCGGCTGAATTTGCCCAGGGAAAGCAGCTAAATTCACCGCTTCGATCCGGGGAAATCGGCTCCATCCGCCTGCCGGCGTCACCGAAATCCCGGGAATTTGCCCAGCGCCAGCTGCTAACTTTGCCCGGCGGGAAACTAACCCTGGAGATCCCTGCCCCGAGCCCAGCCAAACCCGCAGCCATGAGCACCGAAAGTCTGGTCTGCGACATCGAGAAGGGGGGCGTTATCGTGGTGCGGGAGTCGCGGCCCGCCGACGGCCGCTGGAAATGCCTCAGCATCTGTTCCTTCCTGCTGCTGGTGGGAGCCACGGCTGTCTTCGCTCTGCTGCATTTCAGAAACGGGGGGCCCTTGATCAGCCAGGTGAGCCGCAACGCCGGGGTGGGGGAGTAACCCCCCCGAGCCACGATCTGTGGCCATCCGACTCTGATTGTGTGTCTTGGTATGTGGGTGGGTTTCAACTCCCCACCTGTGGCTCAGTGTGCACTTTGATGTGTGTGTCTGTGGTTTGTCCGCACGTGTGTGGCTCGGACGCTTGTGTGCGTGCATGTGTGTCTTCGTGGCCGGGGGCGTTTGCGTGGTTTTAACCGCACCATTGCAGTCTGGGCTGCGTGGAGTTGTGTGTCTCTTTGTATTTCTCTGCCCGTTTGCCTACGAACGCGTCGGTTGTGGGTTTTGTCTGTCTGTATTTCCAGGTGTGTGTTTTGCCTAGACGCCGTGTATATATGTGGGGACAGTGTTTTCGTCTGGGCGTGTGTTTTGTGCTGTCTGTATTTCTCGTTTCACTTGCATGTGCCTGGCTCCCTGGGCTATGTTTTGTCTGGCCGGTCTCGTCCGCTGCCTGTGCGGTGTGTAATGATGTGAACAGCTCTGCTTCTTGCAGGGCGTGGTACACACAGCACCCGACACACACTCCTGCTTTGACTTTGTAACCTCTGTACTCAACTCTCCTCTCTCTCTCTCTTTGCCAGGATCCCAAAGAACCCAGGAGTTCGGGCCACACACAACTTAGTAAGTATCTCCCGAGGTTTATTTTCCAACATTAGCCCTCTGATAATTGCAGCCTCTAAGCCGAATCTCCCCTCCCCAGATGAAATTTCTCTTGCCAGATTTACCACAGATCTATTTACTGGCCCTCAGTCATCTTCCCAAAAGGACTAGCAAATTGCAACTGGTCTCCATTGTTTTGTCCTGTTGCCTGACCCGAGATGCCGCCAGGTTTTTTCCGAGGCTGCCGGCTCAGGATTTCCCTGAAAAATCACGGCCATCGAAGGTGTTTCTGACGTGGTGAAGGGGAATGGAAACAGACAATGCTGCTAGCCCCTTTGGGAAAACATCGCCCTGCAAATCTCAGCTCACTCTGGCCACATCTGGGATCTCGCTCCAGATGTTGAGCCTCCGCAGACGGTGATCGTCCTTGAGAGCTTATTGACCTCCCCAAAGCTTCGAGAAGGTGGCTCCGCTCCTCCAAAACATGGAGAGCAACTAAATGTTGGGAGACTAGAACATACAGAGCAAAGATAATACCTCCCCAACATTGCCTTAACTCCCCTCCCGGGAGCCACCAGACCTGACCCATCCCCACCAAAATCTGTCCATCTTCCCAACACAATTCTATCCCGGTTCTCCTCTTCCCTGCATTGTAGTGACCTAGCGGGAGGAGATCAGAGATTCCCCAACCTAGGGAGTGTAAGGTTATGGGTTCAAATCCTGACTTCCCGCTGAGCCGGGGCTCTCTGAAGCTGATCTAGAGACGATGGGGTCATTGGCCAGGAGAGGTGTGGGGAGGGCTGGAGAACAAGGGAAGATCGGTCTGACCGTCCATTTGTTCTTTCTGAAGCAGGTCCTATGACGATGAAATTGCAGGCCCAGTCGCTGAAAAAGCCAGCTGCCCACGTCGTAGGTAAGAGGAATTTACAGCTGGGATCGGGGAGGGTTTGAGGAACTGGGCCCTATGGGGGCGGGGGAGATGCTTGTGGTTGGGGGTTTCTATGTCTGAGGCAGGCAACAGACAAACAAAGACACATGAGCACACATTTCCACAGACACCGGTGCACATCTGCTCATAGACGTCAACGTAGAGGGGAAGGGCCCCGTCTTTTGGGGTGATGGAGGCCAAAGATTTGGGTTACATGGACGTTGTAGGCTGAAGTCCAGGAGATGCCAGAGAGCAGGGGGACAATTCCTCTAGGTTTTGGCCTTGTGTTGTCAAGGATTAGGCATGCCATCACTGTATTGTGTTGGAGGGCAAAGCCTGGGTAGACTGACTACAGGGGAAAGACTAGGGTTAGGACCAAGAGTTATCAAGGGCTGGTGGCCCCATTTTGGGGGATGATGTAGGCCGAAGCCTGGGTAGATTGATCATAGGGGACAATCCAGGTAGGGTTTGACCATGTCTGCCTTCTTCTGTCCCTCCCAGCATCCAGTGACTCCAAAGAGCTGATCTGGACTGACAAAGTTGCACACACCATGATGCAGAACGGGATGGCGCTGGTAAACAACAAGTTGGTGGTCCCGTCCGACGGCCTCTACTTCATCTACTCCCAGGTGGTCTTCAAGGGAGACAAATGTCCGGAGGAGTCCATTCCTCTCCGGCATACCATCTTGCGCTACTCCGTTGAGTACCCAGAAAATGTTCCCTTGCTGATGGCCATCAAGTCGTTCTGCGAGGGGTCCAAGGCAGCCAAGAATGAGGAGGGGGTGTGGTTCGAGTCCATCTACCAAGGAGCTGTCTTCCAGTTGATGAAAGGTGATGAAATCTCCTCTGAAATCGACTCGGCCCAATATTTAGATCTGGACAGCAATGGGCAGGTGTATTTTGGGGTGATTGCATTGGAATTAGGCGCTCCCCAATAATGATCCACCATCTTCCATCCTTGGCCAGCGCATCCTCCATCCTTGGTCAACCCACCATCTTCCATCCTTGGTCAACCCTTCAACCCTCCTACCCAACTGGCCTCCAAAGCCAAGACTACCACCCCGCATCCCACCACATCAAACTGACTATCAGAGATGATCGGAAGACCTCTATGGACATCCTTTATGCCTCTCTGCCAATATGCCGCATGTGGCCACAGACGTGCCCACCTCTAGGGACCAGAGCGGGCGACAATCTCTCTAGACTTGGCCTGTCTGTGGCAGTCAGGATGGGGCTTTGGGTTTCATCTTGGTAGGACCAAACAAGAACCTGCCAAGAAAATAATGTACCGGGTCAAAGATGCTGACCTACAAAAATGTTGTGTTAACTAATATTGTATTATTTTTATGGTTATTATTGTTAATTATTGTGGCTAATAATTTATTTATTTATGTATTTATATTTATTGGGGTTAACAAACCTGTGCTGGTGCACGGAGAGATTTTTGTGTGTGTTGTACACACCTACGACAAGTATAGGCCATTGTGTGTGTGTGTGTGTGTGTGTGTCCATCCACAAATTCTAAGATTCTATATACACATCAGAAAGGGGTAGTGGGTGTGTCTACACATAGACCCACAAAACTGCAGGCAATGTTGGTGTGTTTGTATCACAAGCCGCAGATAATAGACAATTTTGTACACACACACACACACATGTTGCCTGTGGATGTTTGACACAAACCCACACCGATTTTTAGCAATTCTGGGAGTTTGTATGTTTACAAAACACCCAGATTTTCGGAGAGTGTGTGTGTGTGTGTTTGTGTGTACAGAGTGTCACAAAGTCTTCTTTCCAACAAGACAGCCATCCTCCAAATCAAGCTGGCGGAGGGTGTGACATTGTGTCACTCTTCGAGCTAGGCAGCAACACAACCTCACACCAACCTGCCATGTTGCTGCGAGTGCTTTGTGGTGGCTAGACTATGCACTGGCCTTTATGTATACGGTGTATACATGACCCTAGCTGGCTCTATGGATGTATATTACACACCGCCAGGACTCCTGGGTTCTCTCCCGGCTTTGGGAGGGGAGTGGGGTCCAGTGGTTAGAGCAGGGGGGGGTGGGAGCCAGGACTCCTGGGTTACTCAAGGGAATGATGTTCTCATTGTGAGGGGAAGAGATATTTGTATCTGCGATACAGTTTTCTCTCAAGCCCCTGAGCTCACGTCTCTTTGGGGATTTCAAACGTTTTATGTTAAAATGTCACATGCTCGGGGTGGGGCTCACGTGTCTAACTCGTCGAATGTTTCCCGGGCTGAATCTCTTGCCCCTCCTGGTTTGATCTTGTGTATTGTGGTTTATTTTATTTATTGTGGTTATTTATTGTGTGTTTATTCCCCCTGTGCGGGGAGGGAAGGGGGGAGAAAAAAAAAGCTGTTTGTCTTTTGTTTGAAACGCCAACCAATAAACCTTGGAAACGGAGATTTGAACTGGACTTGTGTCTCTTTCAAGATGAACGAGGGGAGGGATAGTTCAGTGGTTTGAGCATTGGCCTGCTAAACCCAGGGTTGTGAGTTCAATGCTTGAGGAGGCCATTTAGGGATCTGGGGCAAAAATCTGTCTGGGGATTGGCCCTGCTTTGAGCAGGAGGTTGGACTAGATGACCTCCTGAGGACCCTTCCAACCCTGATCTTCTATGATTCATCTAGCATGGTATCTGGCCTTTTCCACACAAATGGCTTCCTCTACCCAATATCCCCTACTCTCTGCTATGCTCTAATGTCGTCCCTGGAGAAGAAACACGGAGCAGGGGCTCTCTATGTCCCTCTCCTCCTTGACCATTCAGCTCAACTTCAGGACCTGGCAAGATTGACTTCTCGAGGTCTCTTCCAGTCCTATGATTCTAAGATAATGGAGCAAATAGTCAACCAATCTATTTGCAGACAAGAGGGAGTGGACCAACAGGCAATGATCAAGTGATCTTTCTCCTGCCATCCATCTCCACCCCCTGACAAACAGAAGCTGGGACACCATTCCTTACCCGTCCTGGCTAATAGCCATTAATGGACTTAACCTCCATGAATGTATCCAGTTCTCTTTTAAACCCTGTTATAGTCCTAGCCTTCACAACCTCCTCAGGCAAGGAGTTCCACAGGTTGAATGTGCGCTGCGTGAAGAAGAACTTCCTTTTATTTGTTTTAAACCTGCTGCCCATTAATTTCATTTGGTGACCCCTACATCTTAGGGAAACAAGTAAATAACTTTTCCTTATTCACTTTCTCCACACCAGTCATGATTTTATGGACCTCTATCATATCCCACCTTAGTCACCTCTTTTCCAAGCTGAAAAGTCCTAGCGGCTTTAACCTCTCCTCATATGGGACCCGTTCCAAACCCCTAATCATTTTAGTTGCCCTTCTCTGAACCTTTTCTAGTGCCAGTATATCTTTTTTGAGATGAGGAGACACATCTGTGCGCAGTATTCGAGATGTGGGTGTACCAATGATTTATATAAGGGCAATAATATATTCTCCGTCTTATTCTCTATCCCCTTTTTAATGATTCCTAACATCCTGTTTGCTTTTTTGACCGCCTCTGCACACTGCGCGGACATTTTCAGAGAACTATTCACATAATAAGGCGATAAGTAAGAATCAGCATGGATTTGTCAAGAACAAATCGTGTCAAACCAGCGTAATAACTTTCTTTGACAGGGTAACAAGCCTTGTAGAGGGGAGGAAGGGGTAGATGTGGTAGAACTCGACTTTAGTGAGGCTTTTGATAATGTGTCGCATGAGCTCCTCATGAACAAACTAGGGAAATGTAACCTAGACAGAGCTACTATAAGGTGGGTGCAAAACTGAACATAAGCGCGGCCAGACTGGGTCAGACCAAGGGTCCATCTAGCCCAGTATCCTGTCTACTGACAGTGGCCAATGCCAGGTGCCCCAGAGGGAATGAACAGAACAGGGAATCATCAAGTGATCCATCCCATCACCCATTCCCACCTCCTGGCAAACAGAGGCTAGGGACACCATCCCTGCCCATCCTGGCTAAGAGCCATTGATGGACCTGTCCTCCGTGAATCTATCTAGCTCTTTTTGAACCCTGTTATAGTCTTGGCCTTCACAACATCCCCTGGCAATGAGTTCCACAGACTGATTGTGCGCTGTGTGAAAAAATACTTCCTTATGTTTGTTTTAAACCTGCTGCCTATTAATTTCATTGGGTGACCCCTAGTTCTTGTGTTACGAGAATAAGTAAATAATACTTCCTTATTCACTTTCTCCACACCAGTCATGATTTTATGGACCTCTATCATATCCCCACTTAGTCGTCTCTTTTCCAAACTGGTTGGAAAACTGCTCCCAGAGAGTAGTTATCAAGGGTTCACAGTCATGCTGGAAGGGCATAACGAGTGGGGTCCCACAGGGATCGGTTCTGGGTCCGGTTCTGTTAATATCTTCATCAATGATTTAGATAATGGCATAGTGAGGACACTTATAACGTTTGTGGACGATACCGAGCTGGGAGGGGTTGCGAGTTCTTTGGAGGACAGGATTAAAATTCAAAATGATCTGGACAAACTGGAGAAATGGTCTGAAGTCAATAGGATGAAATTTAATAAGGGCAAATGCAAAGTTCTCCACTTAGGAAGGAACAATCAGTTACACACACAATGGGAAATGACTGCCTAGGAAGGAGTACTGTGGAAAGGGATCTGGGGGTCAGAGTGGATCACAAGTTAAATATGCTAACGCTTGCAAAAAAAAGCGAACATCATTCTGGGCTGCATTAGCAGGAGTGTTGTAAGCAGAACACGAGAAGTAATTCTTCCGCTCTGCTCCGCGCTGATACGGCCTCAGCTGGAGTATTGTGTCCAGTTCTGGGCGCCACATTTCAGGAAGGATGTGGACAAATTGGAGAAAATCCAGAGAAGAGCAACAAAAATGACGAAAGGTCTAGAAACCACGAGCTATGAGGGAAGATTGAAAAAATGGGGTTTGTTTAGTCTGGAGAAGAGAAGACTGAGAGGGGACATGAGAACAGTTTTCAAGTACATAAAGGTCATTACAAGGAGAAGGGAGGTAAATTGTTCTCGTTAACATCTGAGGACAGGCCAAGAAGCAATGGGCTTAAATTAGGTTTAGGTTGGACATTAAGAAAAACTTCCTGTCAGGGTGGTTAAGCACTGGAATAAATTGCCTAGGGAGGTTGTGGAATCTCCGTCATTGGGGATTTTGAAGAGCAGGTTAGACACACATCTGTCAGGGAAGGTCTAGATAATATTTAGTCCTGCCATGAGTGCAGAGGTCTGGACCAGACGACCTCTCGAGGTCCCTTCCAGGCCTACAATTCTCTGATTCTATCATAGAGGACCGGTCTTCACCATTCATGGTCCTTCCAGCCTCTAATCTCCCCTCACCCAACAACCTTAGACAACCAGCCCAGACCGTTCCGTGCTAGGCAGGTCTGATCTCCTCCCAATCAAAGCTGTAGGCGGATGACTCTTGGCTCACGTCTCCGGGTGCTCCCGACCCACTCCTTGCTTTCTAAGGACGCTAAATTTAGTCCTTGGCAAATAACCCTCTTCTTGCCTCACCCAACCCACTGAGTCACATCCTCTGGGAAATCCAGGCTGGTATTTTAAGAAGGCCCGGGCCATGGGTTGGGTTTGCTAGGGAAGGAGTGGGGATGAGTGGTTAATGCATGGGAGTTCGGACTCAGGGGTGCTGTCCCCAGCTCTGGGAAGGGAGTGGGGTCTAGTGGTTAGAGCAGGGGGCGGGGGACTGGGAACCAGGACTCCTGGGTTCTCTCCTGCCTCTGGGAGGGGAGGGGGTCTGATGGGTAGAGCACTGGGGGCTGGAAGCCAGGACTCCTCGGTTCTCTCCCGTGCTCTGGGAGGGGAATGGGGCTGGTGGGTTAGAGCAGGAGGGCAGGGAGCCAGGACTCCTGGGTTCTATTGTACCAACCCAGCAGAAGGCCCTGGGTTATTTTTGGGTCTTGAGGCTACATATTTCCTTCCGCTTTTGCTTTAGTGGCATGGCTGACATGTGTCAAGAGAAGTTGTGTCCCCCAAATGCACCTGCCCCCTTCACATCCGCCCCACCCCCCACCCCAAAACCACCCCCTACTGTTCCCCAGAACTGTACAGGGTATGGGAAGGGGGAGTTGGGGAACACACGGCTGGGATGGCAGGGGGCTACGGGTTGGGAGTGAGGGGCAGCGGCAGAGCTGGGGGGGGCAGGGCTGGGCTGGCAGGGGCTGCGGGTCGGGAGTGAGGGGCACCGGCAGAGCTGGGGGGCAGGGCGGGGCTGGCAGGGGCTGCGGGTCGGGAGTGAGGGGCACCGGCAGAGCTGGGTGGGGGGGCAGGGCTGGGCTGGCAGGGGCTGCGGGTCGGGAGTGAGGGGTACCGGCAGAGCTGGGGGGCAGGGCTGGGCTGTTGGGGGCTGCGGGTTGGGAGTGAGGGGCACCGGCAGAGCTGGGGGGGGGGCAGGGCTGGGCTGGCAGGGGCTGCGGGTCGGGAGTGAGGGGCACCGGCAGAGCTGGGGGGCAGGGCTGGGCTGTTGGGGGCTGTGGGTCGGGAGTGAGGGGCACCGGCAGAGCTGGGGGGGGCAGGGCTGGGCTGGCCGGGGGCTGCGGGTCGGGAGTGAGGGGCACCGGCAGAGCTGGGGGGGGGCAGGGCTGGGCTAGCAGGGGCTGCGGGTCGGGAGTGAGGGGCACCGGCAGAGCGGGGGGGGGGAGGCAGGGCTGGGCTGGCAGGGGCTGCAGGTCGGGAGTGAGGGGCACCAGGCGCTGGGGAATCCCGGAGTTGCTATGTGGCATCTCCCAGGGGAACCCCCCCCCCGATCCCAGCCGCCCCCACAGGCCTGTCTGGGCTCCCCCCGGCCCGAGCATCCAGAGATTTGTCTCATCTGCAACTAGGGAATCTCCAGCCAGGCCCCGCTGAGCTGGGCGGGGGAGGGAGTTGGGGGGGGGAGGCGCAGGGGGAGGGGTGGGGGGTCACTCATAGATGGCTCCCCACAGAACGGGGGAGAGGCAGGGAGGTGGGGGCAGGGCCGGCTCCAGGCACCAGCCGACCAAGCAGGTGCTTGGGGCGGCACCTGGAGGGGGGCGACACTCCGGCCGGTCGGGGAGAGCGGGGCCACGGCCGGGCTCGGCGCCCTCCCCTGCCGCGCTCCCCGCCGGGGGCCGGGAGCGGCAGGAGGCTTTTTTGCCTGGGTGGGGGGGTGCACCAGTGGGGATTACATGGGGCTGCGGCAGTGGTGGGAGTTGGGGGCGTAGCTGTGGGGGTGGGGCAGGTGTGCGAGGCTGGGGGGCCACTGGCGGGGCGGGGCTCGATCTGCTCCTGCTGCGGGGGGCGGCTGTTGGACTCTGAGTCGGTCTGTGTCTGTCCCGGGACACGACATCGCTGGGGGGGCTGCGGCTCCGATTCCCACCCCCACCGCAGGACACAAGGACCTGGGACGTCCCCCCCGTCAGCCGCCGGGGGCCCCCACCCTCCCCAGGTCCCTGGAGCCAGGGGAAACCCCTCCAATAACAAACCGCCCCCGTAGACACCACAACAAGCCAGTCTGAGGGGGCCCCAGAGAGACCCTACAATAACAATCGCCCAATGAAAACAACAGTGGGGAGAAACCAAGGCTCTGAGCAGGGCCAGGCCAGGATGGGAATTCCCCAGTTCCCCAAACCACGTGTGTGTCTGTCTGTCTGTCCCAGCTCTGCCGGTGCCCCTCACTCCCGACCCGCAGCCCCTGCTGGCCCCTCCTGGGGCTCCCCCACACCCACGCTTCCACCTCGGCACCAAAACTGAAACCAGCGGTTTGGTAACTTTGGCTTCTCCACACATATCTGTGGAAATCTTCAAGCTGAGCAATACAATGAGTAGCACAACCTCAGGGCAGAGATCTGAGTGGGGGCGGGGGCCCAGGGCTGGGCTGGCAGGGGCTGCGGGTCGGGAGTGAGGGGCACTGGCAGAGCTGGGGGGGGGCAGGGCCGGGCTAGCAGGGGCTGTGGGTCGGGAGTGAGGGGCACCGGCAGAGCTGGGGGGGGGCAGGGCTGGGCTGGCAGGGGGCTGTGGGTTGGGAGTGAGGGGCACCGGCAGAGTTCGGGGGGGCAGGGCTGGGCTAGCAGGGGCTGCGGGTCGGGAGTGAGGGGCACCGGCAGAGCTGGGGGGGGGGCAGGGCCGGGCTAGCAGGGGCTGCAGGTTGGGAGTGAGGGGCACCGGCAGAGCTGGGGGGACAGGGCTGGGCTGGCAGGGGCTGCGGGTCGGGAGTGAGGGGCACTGGCAGAGCTGGGGGGACAGGGCCGGGCTGGCAGGGGCTGCGGGTCGGGAGTGAGGGGCACCAGCAGAGCTGTGGGGCGCAGGGCCGGGCTGGCAGGGGCTGCGGGTCGGGAGTGAGGGGCACCAGCAAAGCTGGGGGTGCCCAGGGCTGGGCTGGCAGGGGCTGCGGGTCGGGAGTGAGGGGCACCGGCAGAGCTGTGGGGGGCAGGGCTGGGCTGGCGAGGGCTGCGGGTCGGGAGTGAGGGGCACCGGCAGAGCTGGGGGGGCAGGTCTGGGCTGGCGAGGGCTGCGGGTCGGGAGTGAGGGGCACCGGCAGAGCTGGGGGGGCAGGTCTGGGCTGGCGGGGGCTGCGGGTTGGGAGTGAGGGGCACCGGCAGAGCTGTGGGGGGCAGGGCCGGGCTGGCGGGGGCTGCAGGTCGGGAGTGAGGGGCACCGGCAGAGCTGTGGGGGGCAGGGCCGGGCTGGCAGGGGCTGCGGGTCGGGAGTGAGGGGCACCAGCAGAGCTGGGGGGGCAGGTCTGGGCTGGCAGGGGCTGCGGGTCAGGAGTGAGGGGCACCGGCGGAGTTGGGGGGGACAGGGCTGGGCTAGCAGGGGCTGCGGGTCGGGAGTGAGGGGCACCGGCAGAGCTGGGGGGGCAGGTCTGGGCTGGGCTGGCAGGGGCTGCGGGTCGGGAGTGAGGGGCACCGGCAGAGCTGGGCGGGGGCAGGGCTGGGCTGGCAGGGGGCTGCGGGTCAGGAGTGAGGGGCACCGGCAGAGGCCCCGGGCCCGCTCCCGCTGCCCCCCCGGCTCGGGGGCCGCTCCCGGCTTTCTGCCGATGGAGGTTCCTCTCGGGGCTTCCCCCGGCTCGTGGAAACTGCGCGGCAGCTTTCTACCCTCATGGCGCTCGCAGCATCGAAAGTGGGTCAGTTCCGCTTTCCTCTCGCTCCGCCGCGGCGCTGCCCCCGCCCCCAGAGACCTGGCACAGGGACCCCCCGCACAGAGAACCCAGGAGTCCTGGCTCTCAGCCCCCCCTGCTCTAACCACCAGCCCCCACTCCCCTCCCAGAGCCAGCAGAGAACCCAGGAGTCCTCACACACACACACACACACACACACACACTGCTGTAACCACGAACCCCCACTCTCCTCCCTGAGCCAGGGAGAGAACCCAGGAGTCCTGGCTCCCAGCCCCCCCTGCTCTAACCTGGCCTTGAAAGTGGGTCAGGGCTTGTGGGTTGCTGCTGGGAAGCCCAGCGAGCGGACGTGACCCCCAGGCCGGGTTCAGCCTTCGTCACTTTGGCCTCCTCACCCTCACCCCCAGCCGCAGCCCGTGTCCGGGGTGCTCTGGGCGGGGTTGGGGGCTGGATTCCTGGAGGGACCCAGCTCCCTGCCTGCGTCATGGCTTCTTGCGCGCCGTGGGAACGGAAATGTGGGGCTTCCCCCCGGCAGCCCCGCCGCCCTGGGGCTGGGTGGGAGCCGGTGCCCCCCTGAGCCAGCCAGTCCCCACCCTGGGGCCGGATCGGGGCCGGTGCCCCAAAGAAAAGTAGATTCATGACTCCATGCTGAGTCAGGCCAATTCCGCGCGGCGCCCTGTCCCGGCTCCGGGTGCCCCCAGCCCCAGCGTGGGGGGTGCTAGCCACACGCCCCGGGAGAGCAGCCGCGGGTGGAACCGACGGCCGCATTTCTGTTCCACCCGCCCGGCAGCGGCGCTCAGGGAGTTTTCCTACTGGGGTGGGTGTGAAATAGAACCCAGGAGTCCTGACACAAGCACCCCACCCCCCTGTAACCACTAGGCCTTGTTCCCCTCCCAGAGCTGGGGAGAGAACCCAGGAGTCCTGGCTCCCAGCCCCCCCTGCTTTAACCACCAGCCCCCACTCCTCTCCCAGAGCCGGGGAGAACCCAGGAGTCCTGGCTCCCAGCCCCCTCTGCTCTGACTTGGCCCTGAAAGTGGGTCAGGGCTTGTGGGTTGCTGCTGGAAAGCCCAGCGAGCGGACGTGACCCCCAGGCCGGGTTCAGCCTTCGTCACTTTGGCCTCCTCACCCTCACCCCCAGCCCAGCCCGTGTCATGCCTACATCATGGCTCCTTCCACGCCGTGGGGCCGGAAACGTGGGGCTGACACACGTACAACTGGCTTTACACAACTCCCCGCAGCCAGCCAACCCAACCCCCCACGACACACCGCGTCACACAGGAATGCCACACACGCCGTATGGCAACACAATGCAACACAACGACAAAACAGCGCAGCAGGGCAACGCTGCCTCGCAACCCAGCCCAACGCAACAAGACACAACGTGCGGTCACCACGAGACAGGGACAAACCACAGTGCAACACAACCATGCTTCACAGCAAGAATGAACAGCCCCCCAACACAATCCCCCGCCACACAACCCTTCTGTCTCCGGCGCGGGATCACGCCGCTGTCCGAAAACACAACGCAACGCGGCAAAACACAACCACACCGCCCAGTAACGCAACACGCCACAACACAACACAGGGAGCAGGTGAAAGGGGGAGGGGGCTGGGGGCCAGGACTCCTGGGTTCTCTCCCTGGCTCTGGGAGGGGAGCGGGGGCTAGTGGGTTACAGGGGGGCTGGGAGCCAAGACTCCTGGGTTCTCTCCCCAGCTCTGGGAGGGGAGTGGAGGCTGGGAGCCAGGACTCCTGGGTTCTCCCCGGCTCTGGGAGGGCAGTGGGGCCTAGTGCTTAGAGCAGGGGAGCTGCGAGCCAGGACTCCTGGGTTCTCCCCGGCTCTGGGAGGGGAACAAGGCCTAGTGGTTACAGCCGGGGGAGTAATACGTGTGTCAGGACTCCTGGGTTCTATTTCACACACACCCCAGTAGGAAAACTCCCTGAGCGCAGCAGCCGGGCGGGTGGAACAGAAATGCGGCCGTCGCTTCCACCCGGCGGCTGCTCTCCCGGGGCGTGTGGCTAGCACCCCCCACGCTGGGGCTGGGGCCGGGCCCCACGGGGAATTGGGCTGACTCAGCCCGAAGACGTTTTTTGGGGATACCGGCCCCGATCCGGCCCCAGGGCGGGGACTGGCTAGGGCAGGGGGGCAGGGAATGGGACATGGGCCTGTCCTGCCAGGGACGCCGGCTCCCACCCGGCCCCAGGGCGGGGACAGGCTGGCTCAGGGGGACAGGGAATGGGGCTGGGGCCTGTCCCCTCTAGGGGGCGCCGATCCGGCCCCACGGCAGGCCCCGGCTGGCTCAGAGACCAGGCCTCATGTGTCAGCAACTCTCTGCTGGCTTGTGGCCAGTTTATCTCCCCGGCGGTTTTTTCTCTCTCTCTAATCTGCCGACTCTGAAACTGATGAACTGAATTGTCTCTGCCACTTCCTGCGCCGTGCACGCGCCCCGAAATCCCCCGCTGCCTCCCAGCCCCCCTCCCTCCCCCGGACATGGTACCTAGAAGCAAACTCCATCTCACCTCCTCTGCACACCCCCAGCCCAGGGGGTGTGGGGTGACTGGGGGGGGCCTGCGGGAAGCGCTGCGGTTACGCACCTCTTGCTCCCGGATTCACTCAGGCTTCTGGGTAAGCGGGCAGGGGGAATTCACAATCCTAAAAGCTTCTCCGAATGCCTCAGTCGCCCTCCCCCCAAATGAGCCGCTGTTATAGGTGAACGGCTGGCTCTGGGGGGGCTGCGGGGGTGGGTTATACAAGGCCCCCTTGATCAGTGCTGAGATGTGGCTGGCTCTGGGGTGGGGCGCGTGGGCTGGTTTGCTGCGCAATATGAACAGCTGGGGACAGAAAGCAAAGTGGGAATCTTGGATCTGGTATTTTAGGAAGGTAAAGATTTGGGCCAGCCCTGATTGCCCGAGCCCCCTGCTGCCCCCCGCCCCGCTCCCTGCAGTACAGCCCCTAGCACCGCCCTGGGGCCATGGGGAGCCCTGACTGCCCGGGGACAGCGCCCCCTGCTGCCCCCGCCCCACTCCCTGCAGTACAGCCCCTAGCGCCGCCCTGGGGCCATGGGGAGCCCTGACTGCCCGGGGAGAGCCCCCTGCTGCCCCCCGCCCCGCTCCCTGCAGTACAGCCCCTAGCGCCGCCCTGCGGCCATGGGGAGCCCTGACTGCCCGGGGAGAGCCCCCTGCTGCCCCCGCCCCACTCCCTGCAGTACAGCCCCTAGCGCCGCCCTGGGGCCATGGGGCGCCCTGACTGCCCGGGGAGAGCCCCCTGCTGCCCCCACCCCACCCCCTGCAGCACAGCCCCTAGCGCCGCCCTGGGGCCATGGGGAGCCCTGACTGCCCGGGGAGAGCCCCCTGCTGCCCCCGCCCCGCCCCCTGCAGTACAGCCCCTAGCTCCCCGCTCAGTGCAGATCCCCCAGCAGGGGGCAGCGCCGGGCTGAGTCTCACACCAGGGCAGGGAGCAGAAGCAGAGCGAGATTCTGCCCCCGCGGTTGCTCGATTCCTCCAGTTTCCCCCACCCCAGGACCGAGGCCTCAGAAACTGGGTCAGGGCTGGGGCGGGGGAGACTTTCCCCCAGCGCCTGGTGACTCAAAGGGAGCTGGGTTCAGGTGAAAACCCCTTTTATTGGAATGACATAACTCACTGCTTTCTGTTTCCAGGGCAGGTGAACCCAGGCATCCGGGCTCCCAGCCCCCACCCCCGCTCTAACGATGAAGGCCCACTCCCCTCCCAGAGCTGGGGAGAGAACCCAGGAGTCCTGGCTCCCAGCCCCCCCTGCTCTAACCCACCAGCCCCCACTCCCCTCCCAGAGCCGGGGAGAGAATCCAGGAGTCCTGGCTCCCAGCCCCCCCTGCTCTAACCCACCAGCCCCCACTCCCCTCCCAGAGCTGGGGAGAGAACCCAGGAGTCCTGGCTCCCAACCCCTCCTGCTCTAACACTGAGGCCTCATGGGGGGCTGCGGGTCGGGCGTGAGGGGCAGCGGCAGAGCTGGGGGGCAGGGCTGGGCTAGCAGAGGGCTGCAGGTCGGGAGTGAGGGGCACCGGCAGGGCTGGGGGGGCAGGGCTGGGCTGGCAGGGGCTGTGGGTCGGGAGTGAGGGGCACCGGCAGAGTGGGGGGGGGCAGGGCTGGGCTGGCGGGGGCTGCAGGTCGGGAGTGAGGGGCACCGGCAGAGCTGGGGGGGGGCATGGCTGGGCTGGCAGGGGCTGCAGGTCGGGAGTGAGGGGCACCGGCAGGGCTGGGGGGTCAGGGCTGGGCTGGCGGGGGCTGCAGGTCGGGAGTGAGGGGCACCGGCAGAGCTGGGGGGGGGGCCAGGGCTGGGCTAGCAGGGGCTGTGGGTCGGGAGTGAGGGGCACCGGCAGAGCTGGGGGGGCAGGGCTGGGCTAGCAGGGGCTGCAGGTCGGGAGTGAGGGGCACCGGCAGAGCTGGGGGGGGCCAGGGCTGGGGGGGCAGGGGGCTGCAGGTCGGGAGTGAGGGGCACCGGCAGAGCTGGGGGGGGCCCAGGGCTGGGGGGGCAGGGGGCTGCAAGTCGGGAGTGAGGGGCACCAGCAGAGTTATACGCTGGCGCCATCTGCTGGCTCACGGCCCCATTGTCCCGAACAGATCGACTGGCCCCTGGCGCCCCCTGGTGGCTCTGAGCAGACAGGATCCCCCAAACTGTCCGTCTGCCCCACGGCCCTAACACCCCCAGCAGCTGTGCGGGGGCCGGCTGGGCCCGAGAGCAGCCGGGGCCTGGAGCCAGGGGTCCGGCCTCCCCATAGTGACTCCCCCGGGGCTCAGAGCTGGATGCCAGGCTGGGCTGTGGGCAGTTGGGTCTTGGCTGCAGCCGGCTCTGTGTACAGCTCCGAGCGCAGGGACGGGGCTCCGAGCCCGTCTCTATCAGCCCCCTCGCGCTGGCTCTGCTTCTCGTCGCTTGGCCCCGGGCAAGGTCACCTGTGTTCACTCCCCCTACCCCATCGCGGGCACCTCAGGGTGTTTCCAGACATCCTGGACTGTCTCCCCCTTCGCTGCCCCACGGTGCCACTCCCCGAGTGGCTGGCAGGTGACCCTGGCCCACCCCCCAGTCCAGCTCTGGGACCCTTTAGCTGGGCCGGGGTCTGGTCCCGTTTACACCTCGCTGCCTTCCCTGAGCCCTGTCCTACCTCCTGGCTGCCCCCCTCCCCGGGGTCACCAGCCCAATGCCCCCCTTAGCCCAGCTCGGTCCTCCCCCACCCCTGCTTCCTTCGATGGCCTTCACACTTAGTTTTTAAACACACATTCCTCATTCACACCCAACACAGAAGATTGCGAACAGGAAATCACGTTGCAATGCAGAGGAAAACTATCACAGCAATGCTAAACCTGCGACAAGTGGTGACCCTCAAAGGTCTGTTACTGCCTTGCCAGCAGCTCCGATACGGAATTATACAAAATACAAACCTAAGATCCTACTACGACATGTCCCCTTTTGACCCCTCGAGAACAAGCCTTGAGTGGGTCATATTCGATACAGCTCCTTTATAGCCATATACCGAGAGGCCATTTGAGCTTGTGCTTGGAAATTAACAAACTTTCTTTTTGTCCAACAGCACATACAACACGTTCCTAGCAAGCAAACACTGGACAATATTAACACAACTAGTAATGGGTGAAACAGAACAGACAATATGCCCTTAGAGGGCGGGGGCCAGCCTGTAAAAACGTCGTCCCAGGGATCGGCGGTCAGTTCTTTTTCAGACCTAGCAATTTTTAGCATGTCTCCATTGGCATGTAAGATTTGAATGACACGTTCCCTATAGCCCCCTGTGGCGGTTGGAAAAACGGAGTCACCTTTCTGACATCAGTTAGATGGCGCCAATCCAGGCCAAGGGTAACAGAGAAATTAACCAGGGTGCGGTTCTTCCATCTTTGGTAAATAGTACGTGTGATTGCTAGTGTATAATCCACGGGCATCACAGCTACATTCAGCCACGGGGGGTTGGCTGAAACTTGCATCGTCCCCAAATACTGTTTCCCCCAATGTAGCACATACACATTGTCCGTTGTACAAACACGCGTTACATTTTTCAGTTTGTTTTACACACGTTTCCAATAAGGTATTTTTGCTACATGGTTTCGTGGTGACAGGTAGGGACAAGCACACCCATTTCTGAGGGTTTCACTCTGGACACCCAAGGGTGTCCAATCATTTCTTTGTTTTTTAGCGCTCTGACCCATAACCCAAGGTAACCAACAGGACCCCCTGGTCAATTTGGGGAGCGGGCTCACCTTGTATATTTCTGTCTCCACACAGTGTAGGTGAGCCATTTTAACAATCATTTTACCAATAACAAATTAGGCTTAACCCTGCTGGAAACATATTGCAGCCATTTGTATTTGTAGGTGTTAAACAAGGACTTTTGTTGTTGTTTTAAAAGATGCGTCGATACCCGAACATTCCCGGCTAACACCCAACACGTTTCATGTTCACGTGTCACTAAACTGAGGATTCGCAGCTCCGTGCGTCCTATGGCCAAGGCGGTTTTATTTCCCAAGTATCTGCCTGCTTGGGAATGAGACTATTTGGCAGTTGTGATAAGAAACTTATTTTTAATTACCTCCGGCTTTATAGTATGTATAATTCCTGCTTTAAAACCAATCCCTCCTAATATGGTGTCTTACCTGAGGAGGTTTCCCTGGTAACAGACTGGCGTCCCTTGACCTCCGCCCTTCTGCAACGTTGGGTCTGTAAATACCGTTAAAATGCTTATTAATTGGTTTTTGCCTGATGCGGTAGGGTTTATTTTGTTTTGTTTTTTGTAACACAATACACGACAAGCGGGGCCGGCTCCAGGGTTTGGGCCGCCCCAAGCAGCCAAAAAAAAAAAAGCCGCGATGGCGATCTGTGGCGGCAATTCGGCGGGAGGTCCTTCGCTCCGAGCGGGAGTGAGGGACCGTCCGCCGAATTTCCGCCGAACAGCTGGAGGTGCCGCCCCTCTCCGAAGCGGCCGCCCCGAGCACCTGCTTGCCAGGCTGCCTTGACAACAATGCCAGCAACAAGACAAAGACCACAAGACAAAACATAAAACGCAATTTTCGTTGCGCCAGTGGATCCACGGTATTCTGGGGTGCTTTTTAGCTGCTTCAGATCTTTTGAAAGACAAAAAGAACATGTGTGACGAAGTGGGGGGTGTTTCTACCCCTTTTGGGGTGGCAGATTTTTGCTTCAAACGTCCCTTTCTTTGACAAATACCCTTGCTGATTGCAGGCAAGACGGAGGACTTGCCCCCCAACTTTCCGGTGTTTTTGTTTAGAGGCAGGCCAGGTTTCAATGGCTTCTGCCTTTTAAGGATTTAGGGAAATGATCTCACTGTTCAGTTATTACACTCAGGAGGTGGTGTACCTCGGTTTCCCTTCGTATACAGCAGGCCAGGTTTGGCACCTCCATCCGCTCAGATTTCACCATTCCCAGTATTGTCCCCGGCCCGCACTTACTGCCACTCAGGGCTCCCAAACTCTTTATCTGTTGCCTGCCTGGGCCCGATCCTGCTTTCCTCCCTTCCCGTCCCTTCCTGTGGGCACAGGCTTTGCCCCAAGGACAGTGGGCTCCTCAGCTAGCCCCCACCCCCCTGCTCCCTTTTCTTCAACATTTTTCTTAAAATTGTGAAATCACAACAATGCCCCTGTAAGGAGTTGGGCTCACCCCTACGGCGCCTCCTGCTGGTCGTCCTCGGGAATTAGCTCATTTTCCAGCCAGGAGCGCCCTCTGCAGGCCGGTGATCCGCCTTACTTCACTCTGGCCCCCGTGTCCCTCCCAGGACCCCGGTGCCTCTTCACTGGGTTTCTGCCCCCCTTGCAGAACCCCTCAGTCTCAGGGTCTCTCCCCCCCGGGGAACCCCCACCCACTAACCCCACCTCGCCTCTGTACGGCTACTGCCAGCCACCCTCTAGCCCCACTCCCTGGGGCAGACTGCAACATACGTCACTCCTCACAGGCAAGGTTGGGCTGGACCTGCTGCGTCTCTCTATAGCTGGGCTGCCCCCGTACTGGGCTTAGGCCCTCAGCCTGGCCTGTTCTCCCAGCCCTCCAGCCCTCTCTCCGGGCCAGGGCCGGCTCTAGGCATTTTGCCGCCCCAAGCAGATAGCGCGTGGAGGGCGGTAAGGGGGCTCGCAGGGGGGTGAAGGGCGGCGCCCGCCCGCTCCGCCCGTGGGCAAGAGGGGCTCCCCCCTGCGGCCTTGGGGTGCCTCTCCCGGCCAGGCCGGCGGAGCCCCCGGGGGCTGCAGGAGGTGCTGGCTCAGCCGCTCCTTTAAAGGCGACGGGGCCGGGCTGGGCTCAAAGCGGCGCGGGAGCGGAGGCCGGTGCAGGCGGCGGGGAGTGGCACGTCCCGGGGAGCCCGGGGATCGCTAGTTCCTGCCCCCCCAGGCCGGGGTCCGTACCCCTGCAGGGCTGGCCTGGGACTGTGGAGCGCGGGGAGCCAGCCGGGGGTTGGGGGGAGCTGGTAAAGCAAAATAAAAAAGAACCACAGCAGGGCGGCAGGAATGTGCCGCCCCAAGATTGGCCGGAACGCCGCCCCTTACAATGTGCCGCCCCAGACACGTGCTATCTTGTGTGGTGCCTGGAGCCGGCCCTGCCCCGGGCTGCTTTTAACCCTGTCAGGGCTGGAGCGGGTAGCCACCCCGCTACAGTCCCACACTCCTACATCCTTCCGGGTGAGGTCTCACAGAAATCTACTCCTTATTCACCCACGCTTGTGCTGGGCCTTAAACGACACAAAAAGTCTAAACCCACTAAAAACTCTGCCTGACAGAGAGGAGGGGGAATGCTAAGCCCTCCACCTTTGGGGCTCGATCCTGCTACAACCGAGGGTATGTTCACCTATGCAATTTTTCCCCGACAGACGGGTTGGAGCGAGGACTCTAACCCTCCCCTATTGCCCGGCACTTCTACGACTGGCGGTGTGCACCCCTGAATGAGGGATCCCTTGATACGGATGAGATACCTTTTAGCGGTATTTTCACCAATCACAGCACGTCTTCCCCCTTTCACAATTCTCCACCCAAGATGCTATGCTTATAAGAAGCTTATAAGAAAAGGCAAGATGCTGCGTTGATTGAAGATACAACAATTAGCATACGCATTTAATTACACACGCGCGCGCTGTCCCGCCAGTCGATGTTCTAGTTCCCAGGCCAGAGTGCGGCTCGATCTAGTGGCCAGCCAGGTTGATTATGGGTAGGGAGGAGCCGGGTTCTGTCGGTCGAGACGCGATGCTCCAGGGAAGTCTTGGCAGGACGAACCCAACGTTTCATGGCAAGCCCCCCTGTTTCTATAGTGACTTTTTTTTATTGGGACCAATGGGTTTTGCAGCGTCATGCTGTAATCAATTGTTGTTTGACGAGGGCTTGTTTTCTTAGATTGTCCTTCTCATCCTTTATCTTGTTCTTTCATGGAGTCTCTCGGGGAGTTACCCCAGGCTGGGTTTGATCACAGCTCTCTCGTCCCCATTGATAGGTGCCTCTCATCTTTAGAGTCGTCAATCTGCCCTCCTCTGACGTGTCAATAGGGGCGTGTTGCAGCCTCCTGGCGCCCTTGCGTCTGTCTCCGGTTCCGCCCTCGTACATCTGGTTCAGCGATGGCCTTCACACGGATCTCTTAACCCACACATTGCTCGTTCACACCCAACACAGAACTGATTTCCACAGAGCACTTTGAACAGGAACACCCAGGGACAATGCGGAGGAAAAGAATCCCGGCATTCTTGTACTTCTTTTAGAATGCTGCGCCTACAACAGAGTGGTGACCCTCAAAGGTCTGTTACCGCCTTGAAATCAGCTCAGATACAGAATTATACAAAATACAAACATCAAATCCTACTATTACCCCCGGGCAGTCAGGGCTCCCCATGGCCCCAGGGCGGCGCTAGGGGCTGGGCTGCAAGGGGTGGAGCGGGGGCAGCAGGGGGCTCTCCCCGGGCAGTCAGGGCTCCCCATGGCCCCAGGGCGGCGCTAGGGGCTGGGCTGCAAGGGGTGGAGCGGGGGCAGCAGGGGGCTCTCCCCGGGCAGTCAGGGCTCCCCATGGCCCCAGGGCGGCGCTAGGGGCTGGGCTGCAGGGGGCGGGGCGGGGGCAGCAGGGGGCTCTCCCCGGGCAGTCAGGGCTCCCCATGGCCCCAGGGCGGCGCTAGGGGCTGGGCTGCAAGGGGTGGAGCGGGGGCAGCAGGGGGCTCTCCCCGGGCAGTCAGGGCTCCCCATGGCCCCAGGGCGGCGCTAGGGGCTGGGCTGCAGGGGGTGGGGCGGGGGGCAGCAGGGGGGCGGGGCAAGGACATGACAGGGTTGGGCAAGGGGAGGAGGGGGCAGGATGGGAGCAGTTGGGGGCATTAAGGGTCAGGATGGAGGGGGCAGCATGGGGCGGGGTGGGGGTAGCAGGGGGCGAGGGCAGAAGGGGCGGGGTGGGGGAAGCACAGGGTGAGGGCAGGACAGGGCGGTGACAGCAAGGAGCTGGGTGAGAGCAGGAGGGGACGGGGTTTGGGCAGGGTGGGAGGGGGCAGCAAGGGGTGGGGCAGGAGGCGCAGGGTGGGGGAAGCATGGGGTGAGGGCGGGGTGGTGACAGAAGGGGGCGGGGTGAGGGCAGGAGGAGTCAGGGTGAGGGTGGGATGGCAGGAGGGGGCAGGGGGCGGGGCGGTGACAGCAGTGGGTGGGATGAGGGCAGGAGGAGGTGGCAGGGGACGGTCTGGGGGCGGCAGGGGGTCTCCCCGGGCACTAGGGTGACCAGACGTCCCGTGGTCACCATGATCGTCCCTTTTTTAAAGCCCTGTCCTGGGCGTCCAGAATAGCCTTTGTCCCATTTGGGGTGCGGGGGGGGGCGAGCGGAGAGCGCAGGTGCCAGCCCCCCACAGGGGGAGGCAGGGCTGGGGCTGGAGGCTGCGGGGGGCGCGCACAGTCTAGCTGCTGTTTGTCGACAAAAAACGTCCACCCCCCCTGAGCGGCAGCCGCTTGGCCGGCAGGAGCGCTGGTCACACCGGCACTTTTCCTCGGTGACACTCATGTCCTTCGGGGGGGTTGGTGCCAGTGTGGACACACCCAGAGTCTGCCGGGGACAGGGCCGGGTTCTGATCCCGCTGCCGGGGATCCCCCTCCCGCGCTGCCCCCGCTCCCTGACTCACTCTGCCCTCATTGGCTCGGGGCTGGCAGCTGCGGGCACAGAGCTGAGGAAACACAGACAAAGAGAGAAGTTGGCAGAGGGGTGTCAGCCGCAGAGGAACCGAGAACACATTGGGATCCTGGGCCCCTCGTCCCGCTGCCCTGACGCCTGCCAGAGTCCGGATCCCCCTTCCCCTGCCGGGATGCTGCTCCCTCTGCTGCTCCTCCCCTGGGCATGGGGGGCCCAGGCTGGTAAGTGGGGACCCCCCCCTGCTGGTTTTGCTGACGGGATGCGTGGGGATGGTGTAGTACTAGGGCCAGGGTGGGGAAGTACCAGGCTGGGGGAGTAGGACGGGGGAGGCAGGTTAGGGATCAGCAGGGAGACCCCATAGTGCAGGATTGTTAAAGGGACAGAGACTCATTAATCTCTCTCCCCACCCGCTTTGTCCTCCACCTGTTCCCTGCCCCAGCCTCCCCTCCTGTCCCCACAGCGTCTGTCACCCTCCGGGTGCTCTACATTGACGTCTTCCACAACGCCAGCTCCACGGACGCACAGGGGATGGCCCTGCTGGGCGACCTGGAGACCCACTCCATGGACTGCAGCACCTGCGAGATCCGCTTCCTGCAGCCCTGGGCCCAGCAGGGCCTGACCCCGAAGCAGTGGCAGGACCTGGAGCTGCTGATCCACCGCTACATGTCCAACTTCATCCTTAAAGTGAACACAATAGCCCAGCAGCAGGGAATGAGCTGTGAGTATGGAGGTCTAAGGGGATCCCTCCCCCACCCACCCAGGGTGCTGAGAACTGACACACTCACCACAGCCACTGAGTGTGTCACTGGGGGCAAGACAGCCAGTCCCTGGCCCTTTGGCTGATTGGAGCCGGCGTCCCCCAGAGGGGAAACACCCATGTCCCATTCTCCACCCAGGTCTGGGGCCAGATTGTAGCCTGCACTTCCTAGAGGGGAAAGGCCCTGTGTCCCACTCCCTGAGCCGAGGGACCTGGTCTTTCCTGACACGTACCCTGACCCTTTGAAAGCAGGTCATTTGGGGGGGGGGGTCTGTATCTCGGGAACCCCGTGACCAAGGGACCCCTAATTTGCATCACAAACTCTGCCTCAGGCCCCGATGTAACGTAGCGTTTTTCAAGCCAATCTGACTAGGCACGTGAAAAATCAGCTTTAAACAGAAACTGCAACTTACCCTTAACTCCAACCAGGGCCGTCCCATAATCCCACCGCCGTCGTGTGGCCAAATATCCTCGTGGCACCTGACGTTATGTCTTTACTCCCCCCGGCTCTCTGTTTCTGCCCCCTCCTGGGACCTCCGGACGCCCGTCCTCATCCCCCTGCCCTTCCTGTTCCAGACCCCTTTGTTACCCAGGGCTCCCTCGGCTGCAAGCTGCACCCCAATGGCACCTCGAGGGGATTCTATGATACCGCACGGAACGGCGAGGACTTCATCAGCTTCGATGCGGACACAAGCAAATGGGTCGCTCGGCGGGGGGATAAGATGGCGCTCTACACCCAGGACCTTCTCAACCGGGATAAGGGCACAGCCAGCGTGATTCAGTTTCTCCTAAGAATGTGTGTCAGTGAGCTCAAGAGCTTTGTCCAGCATGGGAAAGAGTCTCTGGAGAGGCAAGGTGAGGCTGGACACCACTCGCTGCTCACTGAGATGCAGCCACCTCTGGGGTGGAGCATGGGAGCTATTTACATGAGGATCCCTTGCCCAGCTGTGAGATGCAGCCACCTCTGGGGTGGGGCACAGGGGCTGGTTATACATGGACCTCTTGCCTGGTGTACAAATGCAATTATATCTGGGGTGCAGCGCAGTAGCCATATCATAGCCGCACTGCACAGCAGTTTAGGACAGGAAGTGAAGGGGGATCCCGTCACCACCGATAACTGCAGGGGGCAGAATTGGGGTCTGGCCAGGACAGCGGGGCCAACGCCTGACCCCGGGGAATGGAGTTGGGCTTGGCTAGTGAGTCCCTGAGGCTCAGACTGAATCGTCCCCTCTCCCCCGCCCCGTCTCTCTCCTCCTGTCTCAGAGCGGCCGGTCGCCGTGGTGTTTGCCCGAGCGCCTCCCCCAGCCGGGACCCCCGCGCCGTTACTGCTGGTTTGCCGGGTCACCGGTTTCTACCCCCGGCCCGTCCGCGTGGCCTGGCTGCAGGACGGGGAGGAGGTGGCTCCAGGCGGGCGGCTGAACTCCAGCGGGATCCTGCCCAACGCGGACCTGACCTACCAGCTGCGCAGCTCCCTGGCCGTGGGGCCGGGCGCCGGGCACAGCTACGCCTGCCGGGTGCAGCACAGCAGCCTGGGGGGCCGGAGCCTGCTGATCCCCTGGGGTAGGTGCACGTCCTCGGGGGGGCGGGGGGTCGTGGTCTCTGGGGGCTTTTCCTGCACGTCCTGAGTGGGACGGGGGTGGGTCCAGGCAGCGGGATTGGGGCGCAGGGAGGCAGAGGGGGTGGGCGGGGGTGTGGAGATGGACCAATGGGAGCAGGATGGAGGAACTGAGAGGAACGGACAGGACTAGAGTGGAGGGAAGCTGAGGGGGTGGGAAAGTGGGGGGAAAAGGGGTGGGACTTTGGGGAGGCTGAGGGTACAGGGCTGGAGGGGCTGAGGGCCGTGGGTCAGGTTGGGAGGATCAGGGAGGACTGCAGGGGAGGCTGAGGGAAGAGGGTGGGGGGGTGAGGGCAGTGGGTTGGTAGTGGAGGGTACAGGGGGAACTGTGGGGGAGGCAGAGAGAACAGGATGGGGGGCTGAGGGCAGTGGGGTGGGGGTAGAGAGTATGGGGGGAATGCAGGGATTCGTTGAGGGAACAGGGCCCACACTCCTGTCCCCGTTCCCAGCACGGCACCCCCTGTGTTACAGAGCAGAGCAGGCCCTGGGGCCCCGGCCTGGTCGTGGGCATCACCCTGGGGGTTGTGGCCGTAGCCGCCATGGCCGTGGTGCTGTGGCGAAGCAGACGCAGGTGAGTCCTCCCCTCTCTGGGGTGGGGGTGGGGCCGTTACACCCCCTAACCCATCCCCTCTGCTCTCTCCTTCCAGGGGCTACCAGGACGTTAGACCAGGGCAGTCCAGTCCCTGAGGGGGCGGCACTGGCCCCAGCGTGGGGATCGGCCCCTCCCCTGGGGACACGGACCTTGCAGCTGGATCCCTGCCCGGCTCCAGAGCTCAGGGTCCCCCGAGGGCCGGTCTGGATCAAAGCGCTGGGAGATGGGGGCCCGGGGTGGGGGGTGGGATTCTCCCCCCTCTGGGATGTTCAGGGGGCGTTGGACACTTGGGGACGCTGTGGGATCGCTGGGATCCAGGTCTCTTGTAAGGTATCGTCACAAAGCTTCTAATCTGCTGTGTGTGGGGGTTGCATTGGTGTGAATGTGTCAGTCTTGTATCTGTAACTAGGAATATGGACTAGAACTCCGGGGTCCTATTGGAGTTATGCAAAGTGGGGGCCGTTAATGGGGGCTTGGAATCTTGCTGGCTCCCATCAACCGGGACAATTGGTGGCAAACGGCTCCGTTTACTCCAAGCCTTCCTGTGTCCCCGTGTGCAGCCAGTGGGGCATGAAGTGTCACCGGACATGGGACCATGTCACCTGGTACTGGAAGCCATCTTCAACCTGGGGCATTTCCATTTAGGAGGGGTGGGGCCCAGAGACAAAGGATTCCCGCCTTGGGCCGAAGCTATAATAGGGGGTGGAGCAGGACAAAGGGGGGCCAGTCATGAGAACGCCCCTGCTTTGCCCCTGATAGTCTGGTCTGTGAGAGAAGCTTCTTGGAACCTCTCTGCGGGAGAGATTTACCCATGTTCAGTTTCCTACTGTGTTAGGCTCAGACTTTTGTTTGATTTTGCTTGGTGACTTACTTTGTTCTGTCTGTTATTACTTGGAACCACTTAAATCCTACTTATTATACTTCATAAAATCACTTTTGCTTATTAATTGACCCAGAGCAAGTAATTAATCCCTGGGGGAGCAAACGGCTGTGCACATCTCTCTATCAGTGTTACAGAGGGTGGACAGTTGATGCGTTTACCCTACATACGCTTTATACAGAGAAAAACAGATTGATTTGGGGTTTGGACCCCACTGGGAGCTGGGTGGGTAATGGAGACAGGGGACTTGCTGAGCAGTTTTTGGTTACAGTCTGCAGGTTTGGGGGCGGCCCAGACCTGGGTCGCGGTTGCAGCAGGCTGGCGTGTCTGGCTCAACAAGGCAGGGTACTGGAGTCCCAGGCTGGCAGGGGAAATGGGCTCAGAGGTGAATTCAGCACATCAGGTGATGGTCCCAAGGGGGTCTCTGTGACCGAACCCGTCACAGTGGGGGCGTGGGAACCAGGAGGGCCCTGGCAGAGTGTCCAGGCTGAGCTGGGTGCCCAGGTAGCAAGCGGGTTCCCCGTGGGACATAGGCCCAGCTACCGTCACGGAGCCCGGCCAACACTATGGCCCGTGAGGTGCGGGGGAGGCCGCTCCAAGTCGCTGGCTGGGCTGGGCTGAGAGCTCCTGGGGGCAGGGCCTCCCCAGAGCTGGGTGTGAGGGACCCGGGCTCCGCGGGTAGGTTCAGCAACCCTACAATAACAACCCAGCCTGTCCACAGCCCAGCGCTCCCCAGCGACCCTACAATAACCACCCAGCCTGTCCACAGCCCTGCGCTGCCCAGCGACCCTACAATAACCACCCAGCCTGTCCACAGCCCAGCGCTCCCCAGTGACCCTACAATAACCACCCAGCCTGTCCGCAGCCCAGCGCTCCCCAGCGACCCTACAATAACAACCCAGCCTGTCCACAGCCCAGCGCTCCCCAGGGACCCTACAATAACCACCCAGCCTGTCCACAGCCCAGCGCTCCCCAGCGACCCTACAATAACAACCCAGCCTGTCCACAGCCCAGCGCTCCCCAGCGACCCTACAATAACCACCCAGCCTCCCCACAGCCCAGCACTCCCCAGCGACCCTACAATAACAACCCAGCCTCCCCACAGCCCAGCGCTCCCCAGCGACCCTACAATAACCACCCAGCCTGTCCACAGCCCAGCGCTCCCCAGCAACCCTACAATAACCACCCAGCCTGTCCACAGCCCAGCGCTCCCCAGCGACCCTACAATAACCACCCAGCCTGTCCACAGCCCAGCGCTCCCCAGCGACCCTACAATAACCACCCAGCCTCCCCACAGCCCAGCGCTCCCCAGCGACCCTACAATAACAACCCAGCCTCCCCACAGCCCAGCGCTCCCCAGCGACCCTACAATAACCACCCAGCCTGTCCACAGCCCAGCGCTCCCCAGCGACCCTACAATAACCACCCAGCCTGTCCCCAGCCCAGCGCTCCCCAGGGACCCTACAATAACAACCCAGCCTGTCCACAGCCCAGCGCTGCCCAGCGACCCTACAATAACCACCCAGCCTGTCCCCAGCCCAGCGCTCCCCAGTGACCCTACAATAACCACCCAGCCTGTGCACAGCCCAGTGCTCCCCAGCGACCCTACAATAACCACCCAGCCCGTGCACAGCCCAGCGCTCCCCAGCGACCCTACAATAACCACCCAGCCCGTACACAGCCCAGCGCTCCCCAGCGACCCTACAATAACAACCCAGCCTGTCCCCAGCCCAGCGCTCCCCAGTGACCCTACAATAACCACCCAGCCTGTGCACAGCCCAGTGCTCCCCAGCGACCCTACAATAACCACCCAGCCCGTGCACAGCCCAGCGCTCCCCAGCGACCCTACAATAACCACCCAGCCCGTACACAGCCCAGCGCTCCCCAGCGACCCTACAATAACCACCCAGCCTGTCCACAGCCCAGCGCTCCCCAGCGACCCTACAATAACCACCTAGCCTGTCCAAAGACCAGCGCTCCCCGGCGACCCTACAATAACCACCCAGCCTGTCCACAGCCCAGCGCTCCCCGGCGACCCTACAATAACCACCCAGCCTGTGCACAGCCCAGCGCTCCCCAGCGACCCTACAATAACCACCCAGCCTCCCCACAGCCCAGCGCTCCCCAGCGACCCTACAATAACCACCCAGCCTGTCCACAGCCCAGCGCTCCCCAGCGACCCTACAATAACCACCCAGCCTGTCCACAGCCCAGCGCTCCCCAGCGACCCTACAATAACCACCCAGCCTGTCCACAGCCCAGCGCTCCCCAGCGACCCTACAATAACCACCCAGCCTGTCCACAGCCCAGCGCTCCCCAACGACCCTACAATAACCACCCAGCCTGTCCACAGCCCAGCGCTCCCCAACGACCCTACAATAACCACCCAGCCTGTCCACAGCCCAGCGCTCCCCAGCAACCCTACAATAACAACCCAGCCTCCCCACAGCCCAGCGCTCCCCAGCGACCCTACAATAACCACCCAGCCTCCCCACAGCCCAGCGCTCCCCAGCGACCCTACAATAACAACCCAGCCTGTCCACAGCCCAGCGCTCCCCAGCGACCCTACAATAACCACCCAGCCTGTCCACAGCCCAGCGCTCCCCAGCAACCCTACAATAACCACCCAGCCTGTCCACAGCCCAGCGCTCCCCAGCAACCCTACAATAACAACCCAGCCTCCCCACAGCCCAGCGCTCCCCAGCGACCCTACAATAACCACCCAGCCTGTCCACAGCCCAGCGCTCCCCAGCGACCCTACAATAACCACCCAGCCTGTCCACAGCCCAGCGCTCCCCAGCGACCCTACAATAACCACCCAGCCTGTCCACAGCCCAGCGCTCCCCAGCAACCCTACAATAACCACCCAGCCTCCCCACAGCCCAGCGCTCCCCAGCGACCCTACAATAACAACCCAGCCTCCCCACAGCCCAGCGCTCCCCAGCGACCCTACAATAACCACCCAGCCTGTCCACAGCCCAGCGCTCCCCAGCGACCCTACAATAACCACCCAGCCTGTCCCCAGCCCAGCGCTCCCCAGGGACCCTACAATAACAACCCAGCCTGTCCACAGTCCAGCACTGCCCAGCGACCCTACAATAACCACCCAGCCCGTGCACAGCCCAGTGCTCCCCAGCGACCCTACAATAACCACCCAGCCCGTGCACAGCCCAGCGCTCCCCAGCGACCCTACAATAACCACCCAGCCTGTCCACAGCCCAGCGCTCCCCAGCGACCCTACAATAACCACCCAGCCTGTCCACAGACCAGCGCTCCCCAGCGACCCTACAATAACCACCCAGCCTGTCCACAGCCCAGCGCTCCCCAGCGACCCTACAATAACCACCCAGCCTGTCCCCAGCCCAGCGCTCCCCAGGGACCCTACAATAACAACCCAGCCTGTCCACAGTCCAGCACTGCCCAGCGACCCTACAATAACCACCCAGCCTGTCCCCAGCCCAGCGCTCCCCAGTGACCCTACAATAACCACCCAGCCCGTGCACAGCCCAGTGCTCCCCAGCGACCCTACAATAACCACCCAGCCCGTCCCCAGCCCAGCGCTCCCCAGCGACCCTACAATAACCACCCAGCCTCCCCACAGCCCAGCGCTCCCCAGCGACCCTACAATAACCACCCAGCCTGTCCACAGCCCAGCGCTCCCCAGCGACCCTACAATAACCACCCAGCCTGTCCACAGCCCAGCGCTCCCCAGCAACCCTACAATAACCACCCAGCCTGTCCACAGCCCAGCGCTCCCCAGCGACCCTACAATAACCACCCAGCCTGTCCACAGCCCAGCGCTCCCCAGCGACCCTACAATAACAACCCAGCCTGTGCGCAGCCCAGCGCTCCCCAGCGACCCTACAATAACCACCCAGCCTGTCCACAGCCCAGCGCTCCCCAGTGACCCTACAATAACCACCCAGCCTGTGCACAGCCCAGCGCTGCCCAGGGACCCTACAATAACCACCCAGCCTGTGCACAGCCCGGCGCTCCCCAGCGACCCTACAATAACCACCCAGCCTGTCCCCAGCCCAGCGCTCCCCAGCGACCCTACAATAACCACCCAGCCTGTCCACAGCCCAGCGCTCCCCAGTGACCCTACAATAACCACCCAGCCTGTGCACAGCCCAGCGCTGCCCAGGGACCCTACAATAACCACCCAGCCTGTGCACAGCCCGGCGCTCCCCAGCGACCCTACAATAACCACCCAGCCCGTCCGCAGCCCAGCGCTCCCCAGCGACTCTACAATAACCACCCAGCCTGTCCACAGCCCAGCGCTCCCCAGCGACCCTACAATAACCACCCAGCCCGTCTACAGCCCAGCGCTCCCCAGCGACCCTACAATAACCACACAGCCTGTCCACAGCCCAGCGCTCCCCAGCGACCCTACAATAACCACCCAGCCTGTCCACAGCCCAGCGCTCCCCAGCGACCCTACAATAACCACCCAGCCTGTCCGCAGCCCAGCGCTCCCCAGCGACCCTACAATAACCACCCAGCCTGTGCACAGCCCAGCGCTCCCCAGCGACCCTACAATAACCACCCAGCCTGTGCACAGCCCAGCGCTCCCCAGCGACCCTACAATAACCACCCAGCCTGTCCACAGCCCAGCGCTCCCCAGCGACCCTACAATAACCACCCAGCCTGTCCACAGCCCAGCGCTCCCCAGCGACCCTACACTAACCACCCAGCCTGTCCGCAGCCCAGCGCTCCCCAGCGACCCTACAATAACCACCCAGCCCGTCCGCAGCCCAGCGCTCCCCGGCGACCCTACAATAACCACCCAGCCTGTGCACAGCCCAGCGCTCCCCAGCGACCCTACAATAACCACCCAGCCTGTGCGCAGCCCAGCGCTCCCCAGCGACCCTACAATAACCACCCAGCCTGTGCGCAGCCCAGCGCTCCCCAGCGACCCTACAATAACCACCCAGCCTGTGCGCAGCCCAGCGCTCCCCAGCGACCCTACAATAACCACCCAGCCTGTGCGCAGCCCAGCGCTCCCCAGCGACCCTACAATAACCACCCAGCCTGTCCCCAGCCCAGCGCGCCCCAGCGACCCTACAATAACCACCCAGCCCGTCCCCAGCCCAGCGCTCCCCAGCGACCCTACAATAACCACCCAGCCTGTCTGCAGCCCAGCGCTGCCCAGCGACCCTACAATAACAACCCAGCCTGTCCACAGCCCAGTGCTCCCCAGCGACCCTACAATAACCACCCAGCCCGTCCGCAGCCCAGCGCTCCCCAGCGACCCTACAATAACCACCCAGCCTGTCCGCAGCCCAGCGCTCCCCAGCGACCCTACAATAACCACCCAGCCTGTGCGCAGCCCAGCGCTCCCCAGTGACCCTACAATAACCACCCAGCCTGTCCCCAGCCCAGCGCTCCCCAGCGACCCTACAATAACCACCCAGCCTGTGCGCAGCCCAGCGCTCCCCAGTGACCCTACAATAACCACCCAGCCTGTCCCCAGCCCAGCGCTCCCCAGCGACCCTACAATAACCACCCAGCCTGTGCACAGCCCAGCGCTCCCCAACGACCCTACAATAACCACCCAGCCTGTCCCCAGCCCAGCGCTCCCCGGCGACCCTACAATAACCACCCAGCCTGTCCCCAGCCCCAGCGCTCCCCAGCGACCCTACAATAACCACCCAGCCTGTGCGCAGCCCAGCGCTCCCCAGCGACCCTACAATAACCACCCAGCCTCCCCACAGCCCAGCGCTCCCCAGCGACCCTACAATAACCACCCAGCCTCCCCACAGCCCAGCGCTCCCCGGCGACCCTACAATAACCACCCAGCCTGTCCACAGCCCAGCGCTCCCCGGCGACCCTACACTAACCACCCAGCCCGTCCACAGCCCAGCGCTCCCCGGCGACCCTACAATAACCACCCAGCCCGTCCACAGCCCAGCGCTCCCCAGCGACCCTACAATAACCACCCAGCCTGTCCACAGCCCAGCGCTCCCCAGCGACCCTACAATAACCACCCAGCCTGTGCGCAGCCCAGCGCTCCCCAACGACCCTACAATAACCACCCAGCCTGTCCCCAGCCCAGCGCTCCCCGGCGACCCTACAATAACCACCCAGCCCGTCCACAGCCCAGCGCTCCCCAGCGACCCTACAATAACCACCCAGCCCGTACACAGCCCAGCGCTCCCCAGCGACCCTACAATAACCACCCAGCCCGTCCACAGCCCAGCGCTCCCCAGCGACCCTACAATAACCACCCAGCCTGTCCCCAGCCCAGCGCTGCCCAGCGACCCTACAATAACCACCCAGCCTGTCCACAGCCCAGCGCTCCCCAACGACCCTACAATAACAGAGGAGTGTGTCCACACTGTGCAAGCAGGGTGACAGTTGGCCCCTCCCCCAGCCCCCTCGCTCAGGTGACAGTTGGCCCCTCCCCCAGCCCCCTCGCTCAGGTGACAGTTGGCCCCTCCCCCAGCCCCCTCGCTCAGGTGACAGTTGGCCCCTCCCCCAGCCCCCACGCGCAGGTGACAGTTGGCCTCTCCCCCAGCCCACACGCGCAGGTGACACTTGGCCCCTCCCCTCTCGCGCTCTCAGTGGCCGTTGACGCCTCGCGCCACCGCCCCGCCCATTTCCCGCCTCTTTTTCTCTCTCCCGCGTGCTGCGCTGGCTGACTGTGCCAGGCAACTACTGACGCTCAGATACGGCGGCGTCTCCCATTGGCTGTGCTGCGGGAGGGGCGTGGCCAATGGAGCACCCCTGGGCGGAGAACTGAGGAGGCTGCAGGACACTGGCCACGTGTTCGAGCCCCGGGCCCGGCAGGAGGGGGCGGGGTGAGAGCAGCAGGGGGCGAGGGGAGGAGGGGGAAGCAGGGGGCAGGAGGGGGCGGGGTGAGAGCAGCAGGGGGCGAGGGCAGGAGGGGGTAGCAGGGGGCAGGAGGGGGCGAGGGCAGGAGGGGATAGCAGGGGGCAGGAGGGGGTGAGGGCAGGAGGGGGAAGCAGGGGGCAGGAGGGGGCGGGGTGAGAGCAGCAGGGGTGAGGGCAGGGGGCGGTCAGGGGGCAGGAGGGGGTAGCAGGGGACGGTCTGGGGGCGGCAGGGTATCTCCCCGGGCACTAGGGTGCCCAGTCGCCCCGCGGTCACTGTGACCGTCCCTGTTAAAAGCCCTGTCCCGGGCGTCCAGAAGAGCCTTTGTCCCATTTGGGGTGCGGGGGGGCGAGCGGAGAGCGCAGGTGCCAGCCCCCGCAGGGGGAGGCAGGCCTGGGGCCGGGGGGCGCACAGTGTAGTTGTTATTTGTCGACAAAAACCGTCCACCCCCCTGATCGGCAGCGGCTTGGCCGGCAGGAGCGCTGCTCACACCCGCACTTTTCCTCGGTCACACTCATGTCCTTTGGGGGGGGGGGTTGGTGCCAGTGCGGACACACCCGGAGTCTGCCGGGGACAGGGCCGGGTTCTGATCCCGCTGCCGGGGATCCCCCTCCCGCGCGGCCCCCGCTCCCCGACTCACTCTGCCCTCATTGGCTCGGGGCTGGCAGCAGGGCCGTCCTTACCCAAACCGCAACCGCGCAGGTGCGTCGGGTACCAGGAAAGTTGGGGCACCACATTGCCCCTAATTTCCTGGTGCCCTGCACGGCTGCGTGCTGCTCCAGCAGCCAGCCCGATCCCCCGGCCGGCTGAGCCGCCCACGAAAGCTGCTCCCGCTCCTGCTCTGCCCCCGCCCCGCCTCTTCCCACCCCCGCTCCACCCCAGCCCCACCCCCACTCCACCCCTGCCCCCGAGCTACGTCCCCAGGGACTGCAGCAGGGCTCGGGCGCGCCCTGCACTCCCCAGGTGGCAGGAAGTGGAGCGACCCAGCCCCAACCCGCTCCGCCAGCTCGTCCTGGGGGACGGTTCCCCCTCTAACCTCCAAGCCTGCTCTTGCCCCCCACACAGCTTGGGCACAGCCCCTCCCACCGCGGAGCCTGGGTCCAGCTCCCCACAGGGGGACTGCGTAGGGCACCACAATGTCTAGTGACGGCCTCGGCTGGCAGCTGCGGGGACAGAGCTGAGGAAACAGAGAAAGAGAGAAGTTGGCGGTCTGAGCGGCGTGTGGGCTGAAAGCGCGTGGGGATCCTGGGCCCCTCGTCCCGCTGCCTGACGCCCACCAGAGCCCGGATCCCCCTTCCCCTGCCGGGATGCTGCTCGCTCTGCTGCTCCTCCCCTGGGCATGGGGGGCCCTGGCCGGTAAGTGGGGACCCCCCCTGCCGTTTTTCCTGCCGGGATGCGTGGGGATGGTGTAGTACTAGGGGCAGGGTGGAGAAATACCAGGCTGGGGGAGTAGGACGGGGGAGGCAGGTTAGGGATCACCAGGGAGACCCCGTAGTGCAGGATTGTTCATGGGACAGACTCATTAATCTCTCTCCCCACCCGCTTTGTCCTCCACTTGTTTCCTGCCCCAGCCTCCCCTCCTGTCCCCTCAGCGTCTGTCACCCTCCGGCTGCTCCACATCGACGTCTTCCACAACGCCAGCTCCACGGACATGCAGGGGATTGCCCTGCTGGGCGACCTGGAGACCCACTCCATGAACTGCAGCACCTGCGAGATCCGCTTCCTGCAGCCCTGGGCCCAGCAGGGCCTGACCCCGAAGCAGTGGCAGGACCTGGAGCTGCTGATCCATCGCTCCCTGTTCAGCTTCAGCCGGACTGTGAACACAATAGCCCAGCACCACGGAGGGGGCTGTGAGTATGGAGCGGTCTGAGGGGATCCCTCCCCCACCCACCCAGGGTGCTGAGAACTGACACACTCACCGCAGCCACTGAGTGTGTCATTGGGGGCAAGACAGCCAGTCCCTGGTCCTTTGGTTGATTGGAGCCGGCGTCCCCCAGAGGGGAAACACCCGTGTCCCATTCTCCACCCAGGTCTGGGGCCAGATTGTAGCCTGCACTTCCTAGAGGGGAAAGGCCCCGTGTCCCACTCCCTGAGCCGAGGGACCTGGTCTTTCCTGACACGTACCCTGACCATTTGAAAGCAGGTCATTTTGGGGGGGGGGGTCTGTATCTCGGGAACCCCGTGACCAAGGGGCCCCAAATTTGCACCACAAACTCTGCCTCAGGCCCTGATGTAACACAGCGTTTTTCAAGCCAATCTGACTATGCCCGTGAAAAATCAGCTTTAAACAGAAACTGCAACTTACCCCTAACTCCAGCCAGGGCCGTCCCACCATCCTGCCACCGTCGTGTAGCCCAACATCCTCATTGCACCTGACGTTATGTCTTTACTCCCCCCTGTTTCTGCCCCCTCCTGGGACCTCCGGACGCCCGTCCTCATCCCCTGCCCTTCCTGTTCCAGACCCCTTTGTTACCCAGGGCTCCCTCCGCTGCGACCTGCACCCCAACGGCACCTCGAGGCGATTCTGTGACGCCGGAGTGAACGGCGAGGACTTCATCAGCTTCGACGCGGACACAGGCAAATGGGTCGCTCGGCAGGGGGACAAGCTGGCGCTCTACGCCCAGGACCTTCTCAACCAGGATAAAAGCACAGCCAGCGTGATTCAGTTTCTCCTGAGAACGTGTGTCAATCTGATCGAGAGCTTTGTCCAGTACGGGAACGAGTCTCTGGAGAGACAAGGTGAGGCTGGACACCACTCGCTGCCATGCAGCCACCTCTGGGGCGGGGCACAGGGGCTGTTTATCCAGGGACCCCTTGCCTGGTGTACAAATGCAGCTATATCTGGAGTGCAGCACAGTAGCCATATCATAGCCGCGTTGCACAGCAGTTTAGGACAGGAAGTGAAGGGGGTTCCGTCACCACTGGTAACGGCAGGGGGCAGAATTGGGGTCTGGCCAGGACAGCGGGGCCAACGCCTGACCCCGGGGAATGGAGCTGGGCTTGGCTAGTGAGTCCCTGAGGCTCAGACTGAATCGTCCCCTCTCCCCCGCCCCGTCTCTCTCCTCCTGTCTCAGAGCGGCCGGTCGCCGTGGTGTTTGCCCGAGCACCTCCCCCAGCCGGGACCCCCGCGCCGGTACTGCTGGTTTGCCGGGTCACCGGTTTCTACCCCCAGCCCGTCCGCGTGGCCTGGCTGCAGGACGGGGAGGAGGTGGGGCCGGGCTGGTGGCTGAACTCCAGCGGGATCCTGCCCAACGCGGACCTGACCTACCAGCTGCGCAGCTCCCTGGCCGTGGGGCCGGGCGCCGGGCACAGCTACGCCTGCCGGGTGCAGCACAGCAGCCTGGGGGGCCGGAGCCTGCTGATCCCCTGGGGTAGGTGCACGTCCCCGGGGGGTGGGAGGGTCGTGGTCTCTGGGGGCTTTTCCTGCATGTCCTGAGTGGGACGGGGGTGGGTCCAGGCAGCGGGATTGGGGCGCAGGGAGGCAGAGGGGGTGGGTGGGGGTGTGGCGATAGATCAGGGGGAGCAGGATGGAGGAGCTGAGGGGAACGGGAGAAGACTGGGATGGGGGAGCAGGACTAGAATGGGGGGAAGCTGAGGCGGTGGGAAGGTGGGGGGAGAAGGGGTGGAACTGTGGTGGAGACTGATGGAACAGGATGGGGGGCTGAGGGTGATGGGTTCAGGGTGGCAGGTACGGGGGAACTGCGAGGGAGGCAGAGGGAACAGGGCCCACACTCCTGTCCCCGTTCCCAGCACGGCACCCCCTGTGTTACAGAGCACAGCAGGCCCTGGGGCCCCGGCCTGGCCGTGGGCATCACCCTGGGGGTTGTGGCCGTAGCCGCCGTGGCCGTGGTGCTGTGGCGGAGCAGACGCAGGTGAGTCCTCCCCTCTCTGGGGTGGGGGTGGGGGGACCGTTACACCCCCTAACCCATCCCCTCTGCTCTCTCCTTCCAGGGGCTACCAGGACGTTAGACCAGGGCAGTCCAGTCCCTGAGGGGGCGGCACTGGCCCCAGCATGGGGATCGGCCCCTCTCCTGGGGACATGGTGTGACGAACTGGGCCTGTTCTTACTGTGGTCTGTGAATGCTGACAGGGGAGTGGGGCTGGGATAGTCTGCATTGGAGGATGGGATCTGCCCGGGGGCGCATTCCTGAGTGTGTAACATGAGAACCCAGGAAGGGGTTGAAGGCCAGGTGACTCCTGAGCCCGGGAAACTGAACAAAGGCTGTGGGAGGGGTCGCTGAAGGCAGGGTGCTGGAAGCAGGCTGGAGAGATGGCTGGGAGGCAGAGATGGCTCTGACCTCCCAAGGGGGGGCTGGGCTGGGATGCCCGGGGACCCCAAGATGGACCTAACTGAGGGGGTCCCTGTTGTCAGTGCCTGCAAGACCTGTCTTGGACTGTATTCCTGTCATCCAAATAAACCTTCTGCTTTACTGGCTGGCTGAGAGTCATGGTGAATCGCAGGGAGCCGGGGGTGCAGGGCCCTGAGTTCCCCAATACTCCGTGACACATGGCACTCAGGACCGGGTCTGTGCCCGGCTCCAGAGCTGAGGGCGCCGAAGGCAGGACTGGATCGGGGCACTGGGTGATCGGGGTGGGGGGTGGGATTCTCCTCCCTCTGGGACGTTGGGGGCACATTGGACACTTGGGGCGCTGTGGAATCGCGGCAATCCAGGATCCGCAGGGAGCCGGCGCTGGCCTGTGCCGTTCAATAAACCCTTCAGGGAGGGGCTGCCCAGCGGGCCCCGGGGCTGTAGGAGCCAGGCCTGGGTGCAGGGGTCAGACACAGCTACATACACAAAGGCGATGGGCGTGGGTGGGGGACCCAGGAGGGTCCTGGCAGGGTGTCCAGGCTGAGCTGGGGTGCCCAGGTAGCAAGCGTGTTGCCCATGGGACATAGGCCCAGCCACCCACACGGAGCCCTGATAACACTACGGCCCGCGGGACACCGGGGCGGCCCCTCCAAGCCGCTGGCTGGGCTGGGCTGAGAGCTCCTGGGGGCAGGGCCTCCCCAGAGCTGGGTGTGAGGGACCCGGGCTCCGGGGGTAGGTTCTGTCTTTTTGTTCTGTGTCTGTGCAGCGCCGAGCACAAGGGGTCCAGAGCACGACCGGGCTCCTCGGCCCTGCGGTAACACAGCGATAACAACAGTCCTGGCTGGGGAGGGGAAGTGGGTTCGAGTGGGGGGGAGGGGCTATTCAGGACTCCTGGGTTCTATCCCAGCTCTGGGACCAGGCTGGGGTCCAGTGGGTTAGAACAGGGGGGCTGGGAGCCAGGACTCCTGGGTTCTGTTCCCAGTGTAGGAGGGGAGTGGGATCTGGCCAGTTAGAGCAGCGGTGAGTGCACTGACCAGCTGTAACGATGCTGGTTCTGGCGGGACACAACTGAGAGCGCCAATTCAGGACAAATTGCTTAAAACAGGGCAGTCACAGCCCAAGGCTGGGGTTTCTGTGCACACCAAGGCAAACCAAACCAACCAGACAGAGAGGACTTTGGTTTACCCCACTGGCTAACCACAAGTCTCACAAGCAATTCCCTCAGACACTCCAGTTTCCCAGTATCACCACCTGTGCCACTCGTCATGGGGACAAATGGTTATGAAAACCAACACCCCAGTAAAAGAAAAAAGGTTCTCCTGATCCCAAAGGACCAAGCCCCAGACCCAGGTCAATATACAAATCAGATCTTACCCACAAATCACGCTGTTGCCAATCCTTTAGAATCTAAAATCTAAAGGTTTATTCATAAAAGGGGAAAAGATAGAGATGAGAGCTAGAAGTGGTTAAATGGAATCAATGACATCCAGTAATGGCCAAGTTCTTGGTTCAGGCTTGTAGCAATGATGGAATAAACTGCAGGTTCAAATCAAGTCTCTGGAATACATCCCCAGCTGGGATGGGTCCTCAGTCCTTTGTTCAGAGCTTTTGTTTGTAGCAAAGTTCCTCCAGAGATAAGAAGCAGGATTGAAGACCAGATGGAGATGAGGTATCAGCCTTTTATAGTCTCTTCCAGGTGCAAGGACACCTCTTTGTTCTTACTGTGGAAAATTACAGCAAAATGGGCCAGTCACATGGGCCAGTCCCTGCATTCTTTGCTGAGTCACAAGGCGTATCTGCCTTCTCTTAATGGGTCAGTTGTAGTTGATGGTCCTTAATGGGCCATCAAGCAGGCTAGGCCAAGCTGACACCGTCTTCCCCAGAAGCATAGCACAAGTTTGAAATACAGACAGGATAGAGCCAATATTCATAACTTCAACTACAAAATGAAACACACGGCATAATCACAACCAGCAAACCATAACCTTGGCTTAGACACCTTATTTGACTCCCTTTATACAAGATTTGGTGCCACTACAGGACCTTGGTTGCAACCATGTTCTATATGGTCCCAGTTCAAGTCAATAACGTGACACCAGCCTGTTACCAGGTAGAACAGCAGCCCAGAGATGGACAAATTCCCATCCAGACACCCGCTGCCGTGGGCTGTGTCTGCATGGCAGGGCCCGAGCGGTGCGGCTCTGCCGGCAGCCCAGTGTGGACACAGCGCTGCCAGGAGGGGTCTATCCCCAATGTGGGGACAGCACTTCCCCGCACGGCACTCGCCCAGTCCACACATGCCCTGTTCTGCAGAACGGCTGTGTGCACATGGGGGTGTGTCATAAACATACAGCTAAGGGGAGCATAAAATCCCTCCTGGGCAGCTGTACTGAATCCTTACCTGTAACGGGTTAAGAAGCTAAAATAACCTGGTTGGCACCTGACCAAAAGGACCAATAAGGAAAGAAGATACTTTCAAATCTGGGCAGGGAGGTTTTGTTTGTGCTGTCTTTGTTCCCTGTCAGGATGGAGGGAGAGACCAGGCAGGGACATCTCCTGAAAACATACCTGAAATGATTCATCCAAGATTACAAAACTTGTAAGTAAGGGCAAGGAAATGCGTTAGGTTATCTTTTGTTTTAGCTTGTGAATTTTCCCTATGCTAAGAGGTAATTTTATTCCTGTTTTTTGTAACTGTGAAGCTGAGCCCAGAGGGGAGTCCTCTGTGTTTTAAATCTTTTTATTACCCTGTAAAGTTACCTTCCATCCTGATTTTCCAGGTGTGATTCCTTTACTTTTTCTTTAAATAAAGTTCTTCTTTTAAGAACCTGATTGATTTTAGTGTCCTCAAGATAAAGAGTCTGGTTTGTACTGACATTAAAGGCAATTGGTTGGTATATTATTCTCAAGCCTCCCCAGGAAAGGGGGAGAAGGGACTTGGGGCGATATTTTGGGGGGACAGGGCTCCAAGTGACCCTTCCCTGAATTTTTGTGTAAATCACTTGGTGGTGCCAGCAATACCGTCCAAGGACAAGGGAAAGAATTTGTGCCTTGGGGAAGTTTTTAACCTAAGCTGGTAGAATATAAGCTTAGGGGGTCTTTCATGCGAGTCCCCACATCTGTACCCCAGAGTTCAGAGTGGAGAGGGAACACTGACGGGGGCTTGGCAACACAGCTTTGTGCTGGGGTGTGGGGTCACACCCCTGACCCCCAGAGCTCTGTGCTGAGGGGTGCGGGTGTCACGCCTAACTGACAGAGCTCTGCGGGGATAAGCATTAAGTGTAGACCAGGCCACAGACAGGTTTCAGGGGGACCATATATGGGAGACTGGGACGTGGGGCCATTACTCTCCAGGGGGCTCCAGCTCTGATGCAGCCCCAGGGCAGGGGAGGGGCTGGCTGAGGGAGGTGGGCAATGGGACACGGGGCCTTTACCCTCCTGCAGTGCCAGCTCTGCTCTGATGTTAGTGACCAGAATCCCTCCCCATGGGGTCTGCTCTGTGCCTTTAGTATGTAGCGTTGGTCTGTGTCCCCTGGCCAAATCCGGCCTCCCCCAATGGCACCACCTCCCCTGCTCCGTCTAACGCGCTGGATGTTCACACTGCGCCCATCAGGATGGGATGGGAGGTAGAGGGTGGGATGGAGTGGGAATTTTCTGTAATATTTTGTATGAATACTGTGTGTGCCTCGGTTTCCCCTATATGCTGCACTGTTTGCTGGGGGGGGCGAATGGCTGTTTCCTCTTTGCAGAGGCTTCCAATGCCGTGAGCCGATCACCTAAAAAACCCCACCTGCTTTGACTGGCTGCCTGAGTCCCTGCCCAGGCTGGGGGGCATCGCTCCCTTTGGGGTACACGTCTCTCGGAGGTGCCCAGCCCAAAGAGGTTTGGGCCCCAGGCCCTAGGGAAGGGGCTGGAGCGCCCCAGGCCCTTTGCTCTGCTGGGATCTGCACTGGGGGGCAGCGCTGCCCCCGGACGGCCATGGGGCCGTTGCAGGTGCTGGGTGAGCCCTGCAGCCTGGCCCCCGGCCCTTGCTCCGTCCCCTAGGAGGGAGAAGTGCTCGGAGCTGGACAGCCCAAGCAGGGGGACAGTTGGCCCCTCTCCCAACCCCCTCGCTCAGGTGACAGTTGGCCCCTCCCACAGCCCCCTCGCTCAGGTGACAGTTGGCCCCTCCCACAGCCCCCTCGCTCAGGTGACAGTTGGCCCCTCCCACAGCCCCCTCGCTCAGGTGACAGTTGGCCCCTCCCCTCTCGCGCTCTCAGTGGCCGTTGACGCCTCGCGCCACCGCCCCGCCCATTTCCCGCCTCTTTTCCTCGCTCCCTCGTGCTGCCCTGGCTGACTCTGCCCAGCAACTAGTGACGCTAATACACTGCGGCGCCTCTCATTGGTTGCCCGGCTGGAGGGGCGTGGCCAAGGGACGAGCGCTGGGCGGGAACTGAGGAGGCTGCAGGACACTGGCCACGTGTTCGAGCCCCGGGCCCGGCCTGGTCTGCGCGAGAGTGAATCCGCCCCGGGCTCTGCCCGGGCAGTCAGGGCTCCCCATGGCCCCAGGGCGGCGCTAGGGGCTGTGCTGCAGGGAGCGGGGCGGGGGGGCAGTAGGGGGCTCTCCCCGGGCAGTCAGGGCTCCCCATGGCCCCAGGGCGGCGCTAGGGGCTGTGCTGCAGGGGGTGGGTGGGGGCAGCAGGGGGCTCTCCCCGGGCAGTCAGGGCTCCCCATGGCCCCAGGGCGGCGCTAGGGGCTGGGCTGCAGGGAGCGGGGGCAAGGACATGACGGGGCTGGGCAAGGGGAGGAGGCGGCAGGGTGAGAGCAGCAGGGGGCGAGGGCAGGAGGGGGTAGCAGGGGGCAGGAGGGGGTGGGGTGAGAGCAGGAGGAGGAAGCAGGGGGCAGGAGGGGGCGGGGTGAGAGCCCCAGGGGGCGAGGGCAGGAGGGGGTAGCAGGGGGCAGGAGGGGGTGGGGTGAGAGCAGCAGGGGGTGAGGGCAGGAGGGGGCGGGGTGAGAGCAGCAGGGGGCGAGGGCAGGAGGGGGAAGCAGGGGGCAGGAGGGGGCGGGGTGAGAGCAGCAGGGGGTGAGGGCAGCAGGGGGTAGCAGGGGGCAGGAGGGGGCGGGGTGAGAGCAGCAGGGGGTGAGGGCAGGAGGGGGAAGCAGGGGACAGGAGGGGGCGGGGTGAGAGCAGCAGGGGGTGAGGGCAGGAGGGGGCGGGGTGAGAGCAGCAGGGGGTGAGGGCAGGAGGGGGAAGGAGGGGGCGGGGTGAGAGCAGCAGGGGGTGAGGGCAGGAGGGGGAAGGAGGGGGCGGGGTGAGAGCAGCAGGGGGTGAGGGCAGGAGGGGGCGGGGTGAGAGCAGCAGGGGGTGAGGGCAGGAGGGGGAAGCAGGGGGCAGGAGGGGGCGGGGTGAGAGCAGCAGGGGGAGAGGGCAGGAGGGGGAAGCAGGGGGCAGGAGGGGGCGGGGTGAGAGCAGCAGGGGGCGAGGGCAGGAGGGGGTAGCAGGGGGCAGGAGGGGGTGGGGTGAGAGCAGGAGGGGGAAGCAGGGGGCAGGAGGGGGCAAGGTGAGAGCCCCAGGGGGCGAGGGCAGGAGAGGGTAGCAGGGGGCAGGAGGGGGTGGGGTGAGAGCCCCAGGGGGCGAGGGCAGGAGAGGGTAGCAGGGGGCAGGAGGGGGCGGGGTGAGAGCCCCAGGGGGCGAGGGCAGGAGGGGGTAGCAGGGGGCAGGAGGGGGTGGGGTGAGAGCAGCAGGGGGTGAGGGCAGGAGGGGGCGGGGTGAGAGCAGCAGGGGGCGAGGGCAGGAGGGGGAAGCAGGGGGCAGGAGGGGGCGGGGTGAGAGCAGCAGGGGGTGAGGGCAGGAGGGGGAAGCAGGGGACAGGAGGGGGCGGGGTGAGAGCAGCAGGGGGTGAGGGCAGGAGGGGGCGGGGTGAGAGCAGCAGGGGGTGAGGGCAGGAGGGGGCGGGGTGAGAGCAGCAGGGGGTGAGGGCAGGAGGGGGAAGCAGGGGGCAGGAGGGGGCGGGGTGAGAGCAGCAGGGGGCGAGGGCAGGAGGGGGAAGCAGGGGACAGGAGGGGGCGGGGTGAGAGCAGCAGGGGGTGAGGGCAGGAGGGGGTAGCAGGGAGCAGGACGGGGCGGGGTGAGAGCAGCAGGGGGCGAGGGCAGGAGGGGGCAGGAGGGGGTGGGGTGAGAGCAGCAGGGGGCGGGGGCAGGAGAGGGTAGCAGGGGTCAGGAGGGGACGGGGTGAGAGCAGCAGGGGTGAGGGCAGGAGAGGGTAGCAGGGGGCAGCAGGGGGTGAGGGCAGGAGGGGGCAGGGTGAGAGCAGCAGGCGGTGAGGGCAGGAGGGGGTAGCAGGGGGCGGCAGGGGGTGAGGGCAGGAGGGGGCAGGGTGAGAGCAGCAGGGGGCGAGGGCAGGAGGGGGTGGGGTGAGAGCAGCAGGGGTGAGGGCAGGAGAGGGTAGCAGGGGTCAGGAGGGGACGGGGTGAGAGCAGCAGGGGTGAGGGCAGGAGAGGGTAGCAGGGGGCAGCAGGGGGTGAGGGCAGGAGGGGGCAGGGTGAGAGCAGCAGGCGGTGAGGGCAGGAGGGGGTAGCAGGGGGCGGCAGGGGGGTCTCCCCGGGCACTAGGGTGACCAGTCGTCCCGTGGTTGCTGTGACCGTCCCTGTTAAAAGCCCTGTCCCGGGCGTCCAGAAGAGCCTTTGTCCCATTTGGGGTGCGGAGGTGGTGACAAAAACGTCCACCCCCCTGAGCGGCAGCGGCTTGGCCGGCAGGAGCGCTGCTCACACCCGCACTTTTCCTTGGTCACACTCATGTCCATGGGGGGTGTTTTTGGTGCCAGTGTGGACACACCCGGAGTCTGCCGGGGACAGGGCCGGGTTCTGATCCCGCTGCCAGGGATCCCCCTCCCGCACGGCCCCCGCTCCCCGACTCACTCTGCCCTCATTGGCTCGGGGCTGGCAGCTGCGGGCACAGAGCTGAGGAAACACAGACAAAGAGAGAAGTTGGCAGGGAGGGGTGCGGGCTGCAGGAGGAACTGAAAGCGCCTGGGGATCCTGGGCCCCTCGTCCCGCTGCCTGACGCCCACCAGAGCCCGGATCCCCCTTCCCTTGCCGGGATGCTGCTCCCTCTGCTGCTCCTCCCCTGGGCATGGGGGGCCCAGGCTGGTAAGTGGGGACCCCCCCCTGCCGTTTTTGCTGACGGGATGCGTGGGGATGGTGTAGTACTAGGGCCAGGGTGGGGAAGTACCAGGCTAGGGGAGTAGGACGGGGGAGGCAGGTTAGGGATCAGCAGGGAGACCCCGTAGTGCAGGATTGTTTAAGGGACAGAGACTCATTAATCTCTCTCCCCCCACCCGCTTTGTCCTCCACCTGTTTCCTGCCCCCTGTCCCAGCCTCCCCTCCTGTCCCCACAGCGTCTGTCACCCTCCGGCTGCTCCACATCGATGTCTTCCACAACGCCAGCTCCACGGACATGCAGGGGATGGCCCTGCTGGGCGACCTGGAGACCCACTCCATGGACTGCAGCACCTGCGAGATCCGCTTCCTGCAGCCCTGGGCCCAGCAGGGCCTGACCCCGAAGCAGTGGCAGGACCTGGAGCTGGTGATCCATCGCTCCCTGTCCGACTTCATCCATAAAATGAACAAAGTAGCCCAGCAGCAGGGAATGAGCTGTGAGTATGGAGGTCTGAGGGGATCCCTCCCCCCACCCACCCAGGGTGCTGAGAACTGACACACTCACCACAGCCACTGAGTGTGTCACTGGGGACAAGACAGCCAGTCCCTGGCCCTTTGGTTGATTGGAGCCGGCGTCCCCCAGAGGGGAAACACCCGTGTCCCATTCTCCACCCAGGTCTGGGGCCAGATTGTAGCCTGCACTTCCTAGAGGGGAAAGGCCCCGTGTCCCACTCCCTGAGCCGACGCTCCTGGTCTTTCCTCACATACCCCAAGCCTTTAAAAAGCAGGTCATGGGGGGGGGTCTGTATCTCGGGAACCCCGTGACCAAGGGGCCCCAAATTTGCACCACAAACTCTGCCTCAGGCCCTGATGTAATGCAGCGATTTTCAAGCCAATCTGACTATGCCCATGAAAAATCAGCTTTAAACAGAAACTGCAACTTACCCCTAACTCCAACCAGGGCCGCCCCATAATCCCACCGCCGTTGTGTGGTCCAACATCCTCATTGCACCTGACGTTATGTCTTTACTCCCCCCGTGTCTCTGTTTCTGCCCCCTCCTGGGACCTCCGGACGCCCGTCCTCATCCCCCTGCCCTTCCTGTTCCAGACCCCTTTGTTGCCCAGGGCTCCCTCGTCTGCGAGCTGCACCCCAACGGCACCTCGAGGGGATTCTATGACACTGGAGTGAACGGCGAGGACTTCATCAGCTTCGATGCGGACACAAGCAAATGGGTCGCTCGGCAGGGGGACAAGCTGGCGCTCTACGCCCGGGACCTTTTCAACCAGGATAAGGGCACAGCCATGACGCTTCAGTTTTTCCTGAGAACGTTTGTCAGTTTGCTCAAGAGCTTTGTCCAGCATGGGAAAGAGTCTCTGGAGAGGCAAGGTGAGACTGGACACCACTCCCCACTGGCAGAGATGCAGCCACCTCTGGGGTAGGGTGTGTTTGCTGTTTATACAGGGATCCCTCACCCAGTGCTCATATGCAGCCATCTCAGGTTGGGCCGGGGGGCTGCTTATACAAAGATCCCTCATCTGGTACTGAGATGCAGCCACCTCTGGGGTGGGGCACAGGGGCTGTTTATCCAGGGCCCCCTTGCCTGGTGTACAAATGCAGCTATATCTGGGGTGCAGCACAGTAGCCATTTCACAGCCGCACTGCACAGCAGTTTAGGACAGGAAGTGAAGGGGGATTCCCTCACCACTGGTAACTGCAGGATCTGGCCAGGACAGCAGGGCCAACGCCTGACCCCGGGGAATGGAGCTGGGCTTGGCTAGTGAGTCCCTGAGGCTCAGGCTGAATCGTCCCCTCTCCCCCGCCCCGTCTCTCTCCTCCTGTCTCAGAGCGGCCGGTCGCCGTGGTGTTTGCCCGAGCGCCTCCCCCAGCCGGGACCCCCGCGTCGGTACTGCTGGTTTGCCGGGTCACCGGTTTCTACCCCCGGCCCGTCCGCGTGGCCTGGCTGCAGGACGGGGAGGAGGTGGGGCCGGGCGGGCGGCTGAACTCCAGCGGGATCCTGCCCAACGCGGACCTGACCTACCAGCTGCGCAGCTCCCTGGCCGTGGGGCCGGGCGCCGGACACAGCTACGCCTGCCGGGTGCAGCACAGCAGCCTGGGGGCCGGAGCCTGCTGGTCCCCTGGGGTAGGTGCACGTCCCCGGGTGGGGGGGGGTCGTGGTCTCTGGGCGCTTTTCCTGCATGTCCTGAGTGGGACGGGGGTGGGTCCAGGCAGCGGGATTGGGGCACAGGGAGGCAGAGAAGGTGGGTGGGGGTGTGGGGATGGATCAGGGGGAGCAGGATGGTGGAGCTGAGGGGAACGGGACAGGACTGGGATGGGGGAGAAGGACTAGAGTGGGGGCAAGCTGAGGCGGTGGGAAGGTGGGGGGAGAAGGGGTGGGAGTTTGGGAGAGGCTGAGGGAACTGAGCTGAGGGCATGGGTCAGGCTCAGGCTGGGAGGAGCAGGGAGGACTTCAGGGAGGGCTGACGGCTGTGGGTCGGGGTGAAGGGTGCAGGGGGGATTGCAGGGGAGGCTGAGGGAACAGGGTGAGAGTGGGGGCTAAGGGCAGTGGGTCGGGTGAGATGATCGGAGGTGTGGGGACTGCGTGGGAGGCTGCCCACACTCCTGTCCCCGTTCCCAGCACGGCACCCCCTGTTTTACAGAGCAGAGCAGGCCCTGGGGCCCCGGCCTGGCAGTGGGCATCATCCTGGGGGTTCTGGCCGTAGCCGCCGTGGCTGTGGTGCTGTGGCGGAGCAGACGCAGGTGAGTCCTCCCCTCTCTGGGGTGGGGGTGGGGCCGTTGCACCCCCTAACCCATCCCCTCTGCTCTCTCCTTCCAGGGGCTACCAGGACGTTAGACCAGGAGATTCCAGGCCCTGAGGGGGCGGCACCGGCCCAGGCGTGGGGATCGGCCCCTCTCCTGGGGACATGGACCTTTGGGCTGGATCAAAGTGCTTGGAGATCGGGGCCCGGGGTGGGGGGTGGGATTCTCCTCCCTCTGGGACATTCAGGGGGCGTTGGACACTTGGGGGGGGCTGTGGGATCGCTGGGAATCTGCTGTGTGTGGGCGTCGCATTGGTGTGAATGTGTCAGTCTTGTATCTGTAACTAGGAATATGGACTAGAACTCCGGGGTCCTATTGGAGTTATGCAAAGTGGGGGCCGTTAATGGGGGCGTGGAATCTTGCTGGCTCCCATCAACCAGGACAATTGGTGGCAAACGGCTCCGTTTACTCCAAGCCTTCCTGTGTCCCCGTGTGCAGCCAGTGGGGCATGAAGTGTCACCGGACATGGGACCATGTCACCTGGTACTGGAAGCCATCTTCAACCTGGGGCATTTCCATTTAGAAGGAGGGGTGGGGTCCAGAGAGACAAAGCTATAAAAGGGGGTGGCGCAGGACAAAGGGGGGCCAGTCATGAGACCATCCCTTCTTTTCCCCTGAGATCCCTGCTGGAGCTAACAAGGGCTGTCCCCGGGGAAGGGCTGGGCCCAGGCTAGGGAGGAGTCTGGCCTGTGAAACAAGCTTCTCGGACCCTCTCTGGGGGTGAGATTTACCCGTGTTCAGTTTCTTCATATGTTAGGCTCAGACTGGCGTGTTTTGTTTTATTTTGCTTGGTGACTTACTTTGTTCTGACTCACAGAAGTACTGGGAGCATAAGCTTTCGTGGGTAAGAACCTCACTTCTTCAGATGCAAGTAATGGAAATTTCCAGAGGCAGGTATAAATCAGTGTGGAGTTAACGAGGTTAGTCAATCAGGGAGGGTGAGGTGCTCTGCTAGCAGTTGAGGTGTGAACACCAAGGGAGGAGAAACTGCTTCTGTAGTTGGATAGCCATTCACAGCTTTGTTTAATCCTGATCTGATGGTGACACCATCAGATCAGGATTAAACAAAGACTGTGACACCATCAGCTCAGGATTAAACAAAGACTGTGAATGGCTATCCAACTACAGAAACAGTTTCTCCTCCCTTGGTGTTCACACCTCAACTGCTAGCAGAGCACCTCACCCTCCCTGATTGAACTAACCTCGTTATCTCCACACTGATATATACCTGCCTCTGGAGATTTCCATTACTTGCATCTGAAGAAGTGAGGTTCTTACCCACGAAAGCTTATGCTCCCAATACTTCTGTTAGTCTCAAAGGTGTCACAGGACCCTCTGTTGGTTTTTACAGATTCAGACTAACACGGCTACCCCTCTGTTACTTTGTTCTGACTGTTATTACTTAAATCCTACTTGTTATACTTCATAAAATCACTTTTGCTTGTTAATTGACCCAGAGCAAGTAATTAATCCCTGGGGGAGCAAACGGCTGTGCACATCTCTCTATCAGGGTTACAGAGGTGGACAGTTGATGCGTTTACCCTGCTTACGCTTTATACAGAGAAAAACAGATTGATTTGGGGTTTGGACCCCACTGGGAGCTGGGTGGGTAATGGAGACAGGGGGACTTGCTGAGCAGTTTTTGGTTACAGTCTGCAGGTTTGGGGGCAGCCCAGACCTGGGTCGCGGTTGCAGCAGGCTGGCGTGTCTGCCTTAACAAGGCAGGGTACTGGAGTCCCAGGCTGGCAGGGGAAATGGGCTCAGAGGTGAATTCAGCACATCAGGTGATGGTCCCAAGGGGGTCTCTGTGACCGAACCCGTCACATGGGGCGTGGGAACCAGGAGGGCCCTGGCAGGGTGTCCAGGCTGAGCTGGGGTGCCCCGGGTAGCAAGCGGGTTGCCCGTGGGACATAGGCCCAGCTACCCACACGGAGCCCGGACAACACTATGGCCCGCGGGATGCGGGGGAGGCCGCTCCAAGTTGCTGGCTGGGCTGGGCTGAGAGCTCCTGGGAACAGGGACCCCCAGAGCTGGGAGTGAGGGACCCGGGCTCCACGGGTAGGTTCAGCAACCCTACAATAACCACCCAGCCTGTCCTCCGCCCAGCGCTCCCCAGCGACCCTACAATAACCACCCAGCCTCCCCACAGCCCAGCGCTCCCCAGCGGACCCTACAATAACCACCCCAGCCCGTCCCCAGCCCAGTGCTCCCCAGCAACCCTACAATAACCACCCAGCCTGTGCACAGCCCAGCGCTACCCAGCGACCCTACAATAACAACCTAGCCTGTCCACAGCCCAGCGCTCCCCAGCGACCCTACAATAACCACCCAGCCTGTCCTCTGCCCAGCGCTCCCCGGCGACCCTACAATAACCACCCAGCCCGTCCGCAAGCCCAGCGCTCCCCAGCGACCCTACAATAACCACCAGCCTGTCCGCAGCCCAGCGCTCCCCAGCGACCCTACAATAACAACCCAGCCTGTGCACAGCCCAGCGCTCCCCAGCGACCCTACAATAACCACCCAGCCTGTCCGCAGCCCAGCGCTCCCCAGCGACCCTACAATAACCACCCAGCCTGTCCCCAGCCCAGCGCTACCCAGCGACCCTACAATAACCACCCAGCCCGTCCGCAGCCCAGCGCTCCCCGGCGACCCTACAATAACCACCCAGCCCGTCCGCAGCCCAGCGCTCCCCGGCGACCCTACAATAACCACCCAGCCCGTCCGCAGCCCAGCGCTCCCCGGCGACCCTACAATAACCACCCAGCCCGTCCGCAGCCCCAGCGCTCCCCAGCGACCCTACAATAACCACCCAGCCCGTCCGCAGCCCAGCGCTCCCCAGCGACCCTACAATAACCACCCAGCCCGTCCGCAGCCCAGCGCTCCCGGCGACCCTACAATAACCACCCAGCCTGTCCGCAGCCCAGCGCTCCCCGGCGACCCTACAATAACCACCCAGCCTGTCCGCAGCCCAGCGCTCCCTGGCGACCCTACAATAACCACCCAGCCTGTCCGCAGCCCAGCGCTCCCCGGCGACCCTACAATAACCACCCAGCCCGTCCGCAGCCCAGCGCTCCCCGGCGACCCTACAATAACCACCTGTGACGGAGCAGGGAGCAGGGCAGATTTGACCTGGGAATGTTGCAGGGGGGGTTGGAGTGGGGATGTGGGACTTCCCTTGAAGGAAGCTACCTGAGCTGTAACCTGAGCCAGGAACGGGGGTGGGGAGAATTAACACCTTCTGCCCGGGAGACTGAACAAAGGAGAGGAGCAGCGGGAGGAGTTTGGAGTTTAGTTTTCGGTTGGGGCTGGGTGGTGCAACGCAGGGAACCCCAAGCTGGGGTCTAAGCTCCCTGAACCTCCCAGAGGGACCTAATTGAGGGGGTCTGGTCGTACCTACACGCTCTGCTTGAGACTGTGTTCCTGTCCTTAAATAAACCTTCTGCTTTACTGGTTGGCTGAGAGTCGCAGTGAATCTCGGGAAGAGGGGTGCAGGGCCCTAACTCCCCCACAATCCGCAACAACTGGTGGCAGCGGCGGGATCTACTGCACCCCGTGGACGGCGCTTCCTGCAGTAAGTGACTGGGGAGCAGTAAAACGAAGGGGGATTGACGGGGACCAGGCGTGCTGAAGAGTGAGAGAGAGACGGTTATTACCCCTGGGAGTGTGTGACCAGCGAGAAGGACTTTTGCAGTAACAGGGTCCCCCGGGGGGATCGCAGCGAGTGGTCCCAGGGGCGGAGGAGTCTGCAGCTCGACCCTGGCAGAGAGGTGGTGACCTCGAGAAGGGCTGGCACACTAGGGGGCCCCCTGGGAACTGTGGGGAGCTGTGAGCACACAGGCCGGTGAGTGGCCAGCAGGAAGATGTATGCCAAGCGGCTTAAGAGCGACCTGGTGGAGCTGTGCAAGCAGAGGCGGCTGCGCATTGGGAGGCTCACCAAAGAACAGCTCATTGCCCAGCTGGAGGCGGAAGATCGCGCGAATGAACTGATCCCTGTGTCTCAGGGAAGCAGCCTGGCAAATGCAGCGCAGGCACCAGTGTCTGTCCCAGCTGGGAGTGGTCAGCCGGCTGCTGAGGGCTTCCCGAGACCCCTCCTTCCTATGCCTAGGGGAAGGGTGGGGAGGAGCCCAGCAAATACCGAAGGCGCCGTGACCCCCCCGGCCAGCAGGGGGTCCCCCCGGCGAAGCCCGCCGGCCAGCAGAGGATCCTCCCGGCAACGTTCGGCATCCGGGGAGCGGAATTGGCTGGAATGGGAGAAAGAGCTAAAACTGAGAGAGCTGGAGGATCGTGAACAACAGAGACAGCATGAAGAGAGACAGAGACAGCATGAACGGGAGGAGAATGAGAGACAGCATCAGCGTGAACGGGAGGAGAAAGAGAGACAGAGACAGGAGAATGAGAGACAGCGTCAGCATGACCTGGAACTGGCGAGATTGAAGGGCAGCGAACCCCCGGCTGCGGTGAGTGAGGGGGGACCCAGGACTGCACGGAGCTTTGATAAGTGCATCATGGCCCCATACAAGGAGGGGGAGGACATGGATGACTTCCTGGAGGCCTTTGAGACGGCCTGCGAGCTGCACCGGGTGGATCCCGCGGACAGACTCCGGGTCCTTACCCCCTTACTGGACCCCAAATCCGTGGCATTGTACCGCCAACTGGGAGAGGCAGGGAAAGGGGACTACGAACTATTCAAAAAGGCCCTGCTACGTGAGTTTGGGCTGACTCCTGAGATGTACCGGGAAAGGTTCCGGAGTCAAGATAAAACCCCTGAGATCTCCTATTTGCAACTAGCCGTCCGCATGGAAAGATACGCCAGCAAGTGGGCTGGTGGGGCCCAGACGAAGGAGGACCTGATTAAACTGCTGGTACTGGAGCAACTGTATGGGCGGTGCCCATCCGACCTGAGGCTGTGGTTGGTGGACAGAAAGCCAGAGAACCCGCGACACGCCGGGCAGCTGGCTGATGAGTTTGTAAAGAGCCGGACAGGGGGTGGCAGGGAGGAGCCCCAAAGGAACAGGCCCGCCGCGATGCAGAGAGAGAGTCACCCTGGGACCTCCCAAAGGGGGAATATGGGGAATCCCCTCCCACGGGGAAGGCCCAGCATCAGGGACAACCGACCGGCTCGAGGGGACCCACGGGACCTGAGCTGCTATTACTGCGGCCGAAGAGGCCACGTTCGGGCCCAGTGCCCCAAGCTCAAGGACAGACTGAGCAGACCGAACCCGCACCGGGTTAACTTGGTAGAGGCCCAGACGGACGAGGGGCAGGCTTCCCACGCAAGAGGGGCTGGCAGCTTATCAACTGCTCAAGAGAGAGAAGGGCCCCCGGCCAGCTTCTCTGGAGGGCCAGATGCTCCGGATTCAAAGTTCTCCGTTTACAGGGTTGGCGCGGGGCTGTCCCTGCGGAGCGAGTGCCTTGTTCCCCTGGAGGTGGATGGGAAGAAAGTTTATGGATACTGGGACACGGGCGCAGAGGTGACACTGGCCCGGCCCGAGGTGGTGGCCCCAGATCGGGTGGTGCCCAACACCTTCCTGACCCTGACCGGGGTGGGCGGGACCCCATTTAAGGTTCCCGTAGCGAGGGTACACCTGAAATGGGGGGCCAAGGAGGGCCCCAAGGACGTGGGAGTGCACCACCATTTGCCCACTGAGGTGTTGATGGGGGGGGACCTAGAGGACTGGCCAAGCAGCCCCCAGACCGCCTTAGTCGTGACCCGTAGCCAGAGCCGGCGAGGGGCACTACGCCCTGACCTTGGGAAGGATGTCCCACCGGAGGCACCGAACCCTTCCCGGGTGGGGAGGGAACACCCAAGGACAGGCCGCGGGGTGGCTGGGGCTTCCGACCCAGCCGACGAGAGGGAGCAGGTCCCCATCCCTTCCTCAGCCGCCGAGTTCCAGGCCGAGTTGCAGAAGGACCCCTCCCTGCGGAAGCTAAGGGGCCTGGCTGACCTCAGTGTGGGACAGACCATGAGGAGAGGATGCAAGGAGAGGTTCCTGTGGGAGAAGGGGTTCCTGTACCGAGAGTGGGCTCCCCCGGGGGAAGTGGAGTCGTGGGGGATCAGGAGGCAGCTGGTGGTTCCCCAGAAGTTTCGCCACAAGCTACTGTACCTGGCCCATGACATCCCTCTCGCAGGGCACCAGGGGATCCGGCGCACCAGGCAGAGGCTGCTACAGAACTTTTACTGGCCCGGGGTCTTCACCAACGTCCGGCAGTACTGCCGATCCTGTGACCCCTGCCAGAGGGTGGGGAAGGCCCGGGACAAGGGGAAGGCAGCATTGAGACCTTTGCCCATCATAGAGGAGCCTTTCCAGAAGGTGGCCATGGACATAGTGGGACCTCTCAGCAAGACGACCCGGTCTGGGAAGAAATACATCCTGGTGGTGGTAGATTTCGCCACCCGCTACCCCGAGGCAGTGCCCTTATCGTCCATTGAAGCAGACACTGTGGCGGATGCGCTGCTGACCATTTTCAGCCGAGTGGGGTTCCCCAAGGAAGTCTTGACGGACCAAGGGTCCAACTTCATGTCGGCCCTACTCCGGTGCTTGTGGGAGAGATGTGGGGTCCGGCACAACTGGGCCTCAGCATATCACCCCCAATCCAACGGGCTGGTGGAGAGGTTCAATGGGACGCTAAAAATGATGCTGAAAACATTTATGAATCAGCACCCGCAGGACTGGGACAAGTACTTACCTCACCTGCTGTTTGCGTACAGGGAGGTACCCCAGGAGTCTACCGGGTTTTCGCCTTTCGAACTGCTATATGGAAGGCGGGTAAGGGGGCCCCTGGACCTGATGAGAGACGAATGGGAGGGGAAGGCCACTCCTGACGGAGAGTCGGTGGTGGAGTATGTCCTGACCTTCCGGGAACGACTTGCCGAGCTCATGGGCCTGGCCAGGGAGAATCTGGCCAGAGCCCAGAGGAAGCAGAAGGTCTGGTATGACCGCACAGCACGGGCCCGCGCCTTCGCCACTGGGGATCAGGTGATGGTCCTCATACCCGTGAGGAAAAACAAACTCCAGGCCGCCTGGGAAGGGCCCTTCAAGGTTGTCAAGCAACTAAACGAGGTAAACTATGTGGTGGAGCTGTCGAACCGGGCACACCACCACCGGGTGTACCATGTGAATATGATGAAGCCATATTATGACAGGGGGAATATGGTATTGGCCGTGTGTGGACAGTGGGAGGGGCAGGGAGATGACCCTTTAGTAGATCTATTCCCTGGGACAAGAGTTGGCTTCCCCCTGGAAGCAATTCCCCTCTCTGATCGGCTAACCCCTGCCCAGCGAGCTGAGATCGGAGGGGTGCTGCATCTGTACCAGCAGCTGTTTTCCAACCAGCCTGGACGCACTAATCTGACTGTCCACCGGGTGCAGACAGGATCGCACCCGCCTATAAAATGCTCCCCCTTCCGAGCCACAGGGAAAACTGCTCAGGACCTGGAAAGAGAGGTCAATGACATGCTGGCTTTGGGGGTGATCCAGCCGTCTTCCAGCCCTTGGGCCTCGCCGGTGGTGCTGGTCCCCAAAAAGGACGGGTCGATCCGGTTCTGTGTGGACTATCGGAAGCTCAACGCCATCACTGTAGCCGATGCCTACCCCATGCCCAGGCCGGACGAGCTCCTAGACAAGCTGGGAGGTGCTCGGTACCTTACCACCATGGATCTTACAAAGGGCTACTGGCAAGTGCCGCTGGATGCAGATGCCAGGCTGAAATCGGCCTTTGTCACCCCTCTGGGGCTCTATGAGTTCCTGACCCTGCCCTTCGGCCTCAAGGGAGCGCCGGCCACCTTCCAGCGCCTGGTGGATCAGCTACTGAGGGGGATGGAGAGTTTTGCCGTGGCGTATATCGATGACATCTGTGTCTTTAGCCAGACCTGGGAGGACCACATATCCCAGGTTAGACAAGTGCTGGACCGACTCCAGAAGGCTGGGCTGACCGTAAAACCGGAGAAGTGCAAGGTGGGGATGGCTGAGGTATCCTACCTAGGCCACCGGGTGGGAAGCGGCTGCCTAAAGCCGGAACCAGCCAAAGTGGAGGTGATCAGAGACTGGCCCGCTCCTCAAACCAAAAAGCAGGTCCAAGCCTTTATTGGGATGGCAGGATACTATCGGAGGTTCGTGCCCCACTTTAGCGCCATAGCCGCCCCCATCACTGAGCTGTGCAAGAAGGGGAAGCCAGACAAAGTGGTCTGGACCGAGGAGTGCCAGGAGGCTCTCCGGGCGCTGAAGGAGGCTCTGGTCAGTGGCCCAGTTCTGGCAAACCCAGACTTTGACAAGCCCTTTATGGTGTTCACCGACGCCTCAGACACAGGACTGGGGGCGGTGTTAATGCAGGAGGATGAAAAGGGGGAGAGACACCCCATCGTGTACCTGAGCAAGAAGTTACTACCCCGGGAGCAGAACTACGCGGCCATCGAGAAGGAATGCCTGGCCATGGTGTGGGCCCTCAAGAAACTAGAGCCATATCTCTTTGGGCGTCACTTCACCGTGCACACCGACCACTCTCCCCTGACCTGGCTGCACCAGATGAAAGGAGCCAACGCCAAGCTCCTGAGATGGAGCCTGCTCCTGCAGGATTATGACATGGACGTGGTCCATGTGAAGGGACGTGACAACCTGATAGCGGACGCATTGTCCCGGAGAGGGAGCCCTGAACTTCCCCAGGTCACTGGTCAGAGTGACCCCGCTCAGTTCAGTCTCGAAGGGGGGAGAGATGTGACGGAGCAGGGAGCAGGGCAGATTTGACCTGGGAATGTTGCAGGGGGGTTGGAGTGGGGATGTGGGACTTCCCTTGAAGGAAGCTACCTGAGCTGTAACCTGAGCCAGGAACGGGGGTGGGGAGAATTAACACCTTCTGCCCGGGAGACTGAACAAAGGAGAGGAGCAGCGGGAGGAGTTTGGAGTTTAGTTTTCGGTTGGGGCTGGGTGGTGCAACGCAGGGAACCCCAAGCTGGGGTCTAAGCTCCCTGAACCTCCCAGAGGGACCTAATTGAGGGGGTCTGGTCGTACCTACACGCTCTGCTTGAGACTGTGTTCCTGTCCTTAAATAAACCTTCTGCTTTACTGGTTGGCTGAGAGTCGCAGTGAATCTCGGGAAGAGGGGTGCAGGGCCCTAACTCCCCCACAATCCGCAACACCACCCAGCCCGTGCACAGCCCAGCGCTCCCCGGCGACCCTACAATAACCACCCAGCCTGTCCGCAGCCCAGCGCTCCCCGGCGACCCTACAATAACCACCCAGCCTGTCCGCAGCCCAGCGCTCCCCGGCGACCCTACAATAACCACCCAGCCTGTCCGCAGCCCAGCGCTCCCCGGCGACCCTACAATAACCACCCAGCCTGTCCGCAGCCCAGCGCTCCCCGGCGACCCTACAATAACCACCCAGCCCGTGCACAGCCCAGCGCTCCCCGGCGACCCTACAATAACCACCCAGCCCGTGCACAGCCCAGCGCTCCCCGGCGACCCTACAATAACCACCCAGCCTGTCCGCAGCCCAGCGCTCCCCGGCGACCCTACAATAACCACCCAGCCTGTCCGCAGCCCAGCGCTCCCCGGCGACCCTACAATAACCACCCAGCCTGTGCACAGCCCAGCGCTCCCCAGCGACCCTACAATAACAACCCAGCCTGTCCCCAGCCCAGCGCTCCCCAGCAGGGGGCTCTCCCCAGGCAGTCAGGGCTCCCCATGGCCCCAGGGCGGCGCTAGGGGCTGGGCTGCAGGGGTCAGCAGGGGGCGAGGGCAGGAGAGGGTGGGGGAAGCAAGGAGTGAGGACGGGGCGGTGACAGCAGGGGGCGGGGTAAGGGCAGGAGGGGGTAACTGGGCAGGAGGGGGCGGGGTGAGAGCAGCAGGGGGCGAGGGCAGGAGGGGGTAGCAGGGGGCAGGAGGGGGTGGGGTGAGAGCAGCAGGGGGTGAGGGCAGGAGGGGGTAACGGGGCAGGAGAGGGCGGGGTGAGAGCAGCAGGGGGTGAGGGCAGGAGGGGGTAATGGGGCAGGAGGGGGCGGGGTGAGAGCAGCAGGGGGTGAGGGCAGGAGGGGGCAGCAGGGGGCAGGAGGGGGCGGGGTGAGAGCAGCAGGGGGTGAGGGCAGGAGGGGGCAGCAGGGGGCAGGAGGGGGCGGGGTGAGAGCAGCAGGGGGTGAGGGCAGGAGGGGGCAGCAGGGGGCAGGAGGGGGCGGGGTGAGAGCAGCAGGGGGTGAGGGCAGGAGGGGGTGGGGTGAGAGCAGGAGGGGGTGAGGGCAGGAGGGGGTAGGAGGGGGCAGGAGAGGGCGGGGTGAGAGCAGCAGGGGGTGAGGGCAGGAGGGGGTGGGGTGAGAGCAGGAGGGGGTGAGGGCAGGAGGGGGTAGGAGGGGGCAGGAGAGGGCGGGGTGAGAGCAGGAGGGGGTGAGGGCAGGAGGGGTAGCAGGGGGCAGGAGGGGGTGGGGTGAGAGCAGCAGGGGGCGAGGGTAGGAGGGGGTAGGAGGGGGCAGGAGAGGGCGGGGTGAGAGCAAGAGGGGGTGAGGGCAGGAGGGGTAGCAGGGGGCAGGAGGGGGTGGGGTGAGAGCAGCAGGGGGCGAGGGTAGGAGGGGGCAGCAGGGGGCGAGGGCAGGAGGGAGTAGCAGGGGGCGGTCCAGAAGAGCCTTTGTCCCATTTGGGGTGCGGGGGGGCGAGCGGAGAGCGCAGGTGCCAGCCCCCGCAGGGGGAGGCAGGCCTGGGGCCGGGGGGCGCACAGTGTAGTTGTTATTTGTCAACAAAAAACGTCCACCCCCCTGAGCGGCAGCGGCTTGGCCGGCAGGAGCGCTGCTCACACCCGCACTTTTCCTCGGTCACACTCATGTCCTTTGGGGGGGGGGTTGGTGCCAGTGCGGACACACCCGGAGTCTGCCGGGGACAGGGCCGGGTTCTGATCCCGCTGCCGGGGATCCCCCTCCCGCGCGGCCCCCGCTCCCCGACTCACTCTGCCCTCATTGGCTCGGGGCTGGCAGCAGGGCCGTCCTTACCCAAACCGCAACCGCGCAGGTGCGTCGGGTACCAGGAAAGTTGGGGCACCACATTGCCCCTAATTTCCTGGTGCCCTGCACGGCTGCGTGCTGCTCCAGCAGCCAGCCCGATCCCCCGGCCGGCTGAGCCGCCCACGAAAGCTGCCCCCGCCCTGCTCTGCCCCCGCCCCGCCTCTTCCCACCCCCACTCCACCCCAGCCCCACCCCCACTCCACCCCTGCCCCCGAGCTACGTCCCCGGGGACTGCAGCAGGGCTCGGGCGTGCCCTGCACTCCCCAGGTGGCAGGAAGTGGAGCGACCCAGCCCCAACCCGCTCCGCCAGCTCGTCCTGGGGGACGGTCCCCCCTCTAACCCCCAAGCCTGCTCTTGCTCCCCACACAGCTTGGGCACAGCCCCTCCTCGCGGAGCCTGGGTCCAGCTCCCCACAGGGGGACTGCGTAGGGCACCACAATGTCTAGTGACGGCCTCGGCTGGCAGCTGCGGGGACAGAGCTGAGGAAACAGAGAAAGAGAGAAGTTGGCGGTCTGAGCGGCGTGTGGGCTGAAAGCGCCTGGGGATCCTGGGCCCCTCGTCCCGCTGCCTGACGCCCACCAGAGCCCGGATCCCCCTTCCCCTGCCGGGATGCTGCTCGCTCTGCTGCTCCTCCCCTGGGCATGGGGGGCCCAGGCTGGTAAGTGGGGACCCCCCCTGCCGTTTTTGCTGACGGGATGCGTGGGGATGGTGTAGTACAAGGGCCAGGGTGGGGAAGTACCAGGCTGGGGGAGTAGGACGGGGGAGGCAGGTTAGGGATCACCAGGGTAACCCCGTAGTGCAAGATTGTAAACAGGACAGAGACTCATTAATCTCTCTCCCCACCCGCTTTGTCCTCCACTTGTTTCCTGCCCCAGCCTCCGCTCCTGTCCCCACAGCGTCTGTCACCCTCCGGCTGCTCCACATCAACGTCTTCCACAACGCCAGATCCATGGACATGTGGGGGATGGCCCTGCTGGGTGACCTGGAGACCCACTCCATGAACTGCAGCACCTGCGAGATCCGCTTCCTGCAGCCCTGGGCCCAGCAGGGCCTGACCCCGAAGCAGTGGCAGGACCTGGAGCTGCTGATCCATCGCTCCCTGTTCAGCTTCAGCCGGACTGTGAACACAATAGCCCAGCAGCAGGGAAAGGGCTGTGAGTATGGAGCGGTCTGAGGGGATCCCTCCCCCCACCCACCTGGGGTGCTGAGAACTGACACACTCACCACAGCCACTGAGTGTGTCACTGGGGGCAAGACAGCCAGTCCCTGGTCCTTTGGCTGATTGGAGCCGGCGTCCCCCAGAGGGAAACACCCATGTCCCATTCTCCACCCAGGTCTGGGGCCAGATTGGAGCCTGCACTTCCTAGAGGGGAAAGGCCCCATGTCCCACTCCCTGAGCCTAGGGACCTGGTCTTTCCTGACACGTACCCTGACCCTTTGAAAGCAGGTCATTTGGGGGGGGGTCTGTATCTCGGCAACCCTGTGACCAAGGGACCCCAAATTTGCACCACAAACTCTGCCTCAGGCCCCGATGTAACACAGCGATTTTCAAGCCAATCTGACTATGCCCGTGAAAAATCAGCTTTAAATAGAAACTGCAACTTACCCTTAACTCCAACCAGGGCCGTCCCACCATCCTGCCACCGTCGTGTGGCCCAACATCCTCATTGCACCTGACGTTATGTCTTTACTTCCCCCGTCTGTCTATTTCTGCCCCCTCCTGTGACCTCTGGACGCCCGTCCTCATCCCCCTGCCCTTCCTGTTCCAGACCCCATTGTTATCCAGGGCTCCCTCGGCTGCGAGCTGCACCCCAACGGCACCTCGAGGGGATTCTATGATATCGGAGTGAACGGCGAGGACTTCATCAGCTTTGATGCGGTGGCAGGGAAATGGGTCGCTCGGCAGGGGGACAAGCTGGCGCTCTACGCCCGGGACCTTCTCAACCAGGATAAGGCTGCAGCCATGACGCTTCAGTTTCTCCTGAGAACATCTGTCAATCAGCTCGAGAGCTTTGTCCAGCATGGGAAAGAGTCTCTGGAGAGACAAGGTGAGGCTGGACACCACTCACTGCCATGCAGCCACCTCTGGGGTAGGGTGTGTTTGCTGTTTATACAGGGATCCCTCACCTGGTACTGATATGCAGCCACCTCTGGGGTGGGGCACAGGGGCTGGTTATCCAGGGCCCCCTTGCCTGGTGTACAAATGCAGCTATATCTGGGGTGCAGCACAGTAGCCATATCATAGCTGCACTGCACAGCAGTTTAGGACAGGAAGTGAAGGGGGTTCCGTCACCACCGATAACTGCAGGGGGCAGAATTGGGGTCTGGCCAGGACAGCAGGGCCAACGCCTGACCCCGGGGAATGGAGCTGGGCTTGGCTAGTGAGTCCCTGAGGCTCAGACTGAATCATCCCCTCTCCCCCGCCCCGTCTCTCTCCTCCTGTCTCAGAGCGGCCGGTCGCCGTGGTGTTTGCCCGAGTGCCTCCCCCAGCCGGGACCCCCGCGCCGGTACTGCTGGTTTGCCGGGTCACCGGTTTCTACCCCCGGCCCGTGCACGTGGCCTGGCTGCAGGACGGGGAGGAGGTGGCTCCAGGCGGGTGGCTGAACTCCAGCGGGATCCTGCCCAACGCGGACCTGACCTACCAGCTGCGCAGCTCCCTGGCCGTGGGGCCGGGCGCCGGGCACAGCTACGCCTGCCGGGTGCAGCACAGCAGCCTGGGGGGCCGGAGCCTGCTGATCCCCTGGGGTAGGTGCACGTCCCCGGGGGGGGGCGGGGGGTCGTGGTCTCTGGGCGCTTTTCCTGCATGTCCTGAGTGGGACGGGGGTGGGTCCAGGCAGCGGGATTGGGGCGCAGGGAGGCAGAGGGGGTGAGTGGGGGTGTGGAGATGGATCAGGGGGAGCAGGATGGAGGAGCTGAGGGGAACGGGAGAAGACTGGGATGGGGGAGCAGGACTAGAGTGGGGGGAAGCTGAGGGGGTGGGAAGGTGGGGGGAGAAGGGGTGGGACTGCAGGGGAGGCTGAGGGAACAGGGTCGGGGGGGCTGAGGGCAGTGGGTCGGTTGAGATGATCGGGGGGGCTGCGGGGGAGGCTGAAGGAACAGGGCCCACACTCCTGTCCCCGTTCCCAGCACGGCACCCCCTGTGTTACAGAGCAGAGCAGGCCCTGGGGCCCCGGCCTGGTCGTGGGCATCACCCTGGGGGTTGTGGCCGTAGCCGCCGTGGCCGTGGTGCTGTGGCGGAGCAGACGCAAGTGAGTCCTCCCCTCTCTGGGGTGGGGGTGGGGCTGTTACACCCCCTGTGACGGTGCTGCCCGTGGGAGCCAGCTGAGGTCACTCAACGAGGGTGAACTGCAAACAGACCGGGGCAGACAAACCCCCAACGCTGGTGGATCCTCCAGTGCTGAGATTTACCAACCAGCCCAAAACAGCTTCTATAGAACCTCCCTGGTTACTCAGACGTCCAAACAACGCAGTTCCCTTAAAGTGCCCAGCCTCAGGCCTCCGTCCAGACACACGTCAGATATGATGATGATTACTGAAAATCTTATCTCATCAGATACAAGAAAAGGTTCTTCCAACCCCAAAGGATCAGCCACATACCCAGGTCCAATGATAACTTAGATCTTACCCAAAATACACGTTATAGCCAATTCTTATTAACTAAACTAAAATTTATTAAAAAAGAAAAGAGAGAGAGAGTGTTGGTTAAAAGATCAATATACAGACAGACTTGAATTCAATTCTTGAGGTTCAGACACAGCAGAGATGAGCTTGTAGTTGCCAAAAGTCCTTTTAGAAATAGTCCCGAGGCTATAGTCCAATGTCCATATTCAGGGTGGCTCCAGTCAGTGACTGGGGATCTCAATCCTTGTGGCTTAAGGTTTCCCCCTCTTGAAACCCAAAGCAGATCTGAGATGAAGCAGGATCATGTCCCAGGGTTCTTATACATTTCCAGCAGCTGCTTGGCCTGAGAAAACAATAGACTTAACTTTCCTTCTTTTAAACATCCTGGCAATTAGCACAGGGTCATTTATCCATTAAACAGTTCAGATCCAGGTCACCACAACCTTCAAAGAGACATACAGACAATAATTCTACTTCACTCAAGTGTCATCATAAATGTTAATATTCCTGATTTGATCTTTGAATTAAAGCTCTAGCAATAGACAAGACTTGTTTGCTGACATCCCAAGCCCTGAGCAAACATCTCCCCTTGAGATCTCTAACAATGCCGGCTGCATTTCAAAGCTCTATTCATTTACAGATCTTCCTAACCAGTCGCTAAAGTTCGGCCCTGGGTTAGGTCAGTCTGGGAGGTAATTAACTCTTTCTGACCCTGTCATCTTCCAATGAGATATTATATTACACTCAGAACGTCACACCCCCTAACCCATCCCCTCTGCTCTCTCCTTCCAGGGGCTACCAGGACGTTAGACCAGGGGAGTCCAGTCCCTGAGGGGGCGGCACCGGCCCTGGCTTGGGGATCAGCCCCTCTCCTGAGGACATGGAACTCAGGGCTGGGTTTGTGCCCGGCTCCAGAGCTGAGGGTGCCGAGGGCAGGACTGGATCGGGGCCCTGGGAGATCGGGGCCCAGGGTGGGGGGTGGGATTCTCCTCCCTCTAGGACTTTGGGGGCACGGTGGACACTTGGGGGCGCTGTGGGATTGCTGGGATCCAGGATCCATGGGGACCCGGCGCTGGCTGTGCCATTCAATAAACCCTTCAGGGAGGGGCTGTCCAGCAGGCCCCACCGGGGTTGTAGGAGCCAGACCTGGGTGCAGGGGTCAGACCCAGCTACATACACAAAGGCGATGGGCGCGGGTGGGGGCGTGGGACCCAGGAGGGCCCTGGCAGGGTGTCCAGGCTGAGCTGGGGTGCCCAGGTAGCAAGCGTGTTGCCCGTGGGACATAGGCCCAGCCACCCACACGGAGCCCTGATAACACTACGGCCCGCGGGGTGCCGGGGAGGCCGCTCCAAGCCGCTGGCTGGGCTGGGCTGAGAGCTCCTGGGGGCAGGGCCCCCCCAGAGCTGGGGGTGAGGGACCCGGGCTCCGGGGGTAGGTTCTGTCTGTTTGTTCCACGTCTGGGCAGCACCGAGCCCAAGGGGGTCCTGGGCACGACCAGGCTCCTCGGCCCTGCGGTGACACAGCGATAACAACAGTCCTGGCTGGGGAGGGGAAGTGGGTTTGAGTAGGGGGAGAGGGGGCTAGTCAGGACTCCTGGGTTCTATCCCAGCTCTGGGACCGGGCTGGGGTCCATTGGTTTAGAGCAGGGGGGCTGGGAGCCAGGACTCCTGGGTCCTGTCCCCAGTGTAGGAGGGGAGTGGGGTCCGGCTGGTTAGAGCAGTGGTGAGTGCGCTGACCAGCCTGTTACCAGGTAGAACAGCAGCCCAGAGATGGACAAATTCCCATCCAGACACCCGCTGCCAAGGGCTGTGTCTGCATGGCAGGGCCCGAGCGGTGCGGCTCCACCAACAGCCCAGTGTGGACGCAGCGCTGCCAGGAGGGGTGTATCCCCAGTGTGGGGCCAGCACCTCCCCGCACGGCACTCGCCCGGTCCACACCTGCCCTGTTCTGCAGAGCGACTGTGTGCACATGGGGGGTGTCAGAAACAGACACCTACGGGCAGCATCCGCCCCCTCCTGGGCAGCTGGAGTGAATCGTTCCCTGTGAGGGGGAAGAAGCTCAAATAACCTGGCTGGCACCTGAGCAAACGGACCAATAAGGAAAGAAAATTCTTTCCAATCTGGAGGGGTTGTTTGTGCCCTTTGTTTGTGCCCTGTCCGGACGGAGGGAGAGACCAGGAGGGACGTCTCCTGAAAGCCGGCCTGGAATGCTCCATCTAAGATTACAAACATGGTCAGTATGGGCAGGAAATGCGTTAGATTACCTTTTGTTTTAGCTTGTGACTTTTCCCTGTGCTAAGAGGGAAGTTTATTCCTGGCTTTTGTAACTGTGGGGAATCCTCTGTGTTTTAAATCTTTTTATTACCCTGTAAAGTCACCTTCCATCCTGAATTTGCAGGTGTGATTCTTTTCTTTTTCTTTAAAAAAGTTCTTCTTTCAAGGAAAGAATATGTTAGGAATGCCTAACCTAGTGAATGCTAATGGGAAGGGGGTAGGTTTAGCAGATAAAATAAAAAAAGAACAAGTTAAAAATCACTTAGAAAAGTTAGATGCCTGCAAGTCACCAGGGCCTGATGAAATGCATCCTAGAATACTCAAGGAGCTAATAGAGGAGGTATCTGAGCCTCTAGCTATTATCTTTGGAAAATCATGGGAGACGGGAGAGATTCCAGAAGACTGGAAAAGGGCAAATATAGTGCCCATCTATAAAAAGGGAAATAAAAACAACCCAGGAAACTACAGACCAGTGAGTTTAACTTCTGTGCCAGGGAAGATAATGGAGCAAGTAATTAAGGAAATCATCTGCAAACACTTGGAAGGTGGTAAGGTGATAGGGAACAGCCAGATTTGTGAAGAACAAATCATGTCAAACCAATCTGATAGCTTTCTTTGCCAGGATAACGAGCCTTGTGGATAAGGGTGAAGCGGTGGATGTGGTATACCTAGACTTTAGTAAGGCATTTGATATGGTCTCGCATGATATTCTTATTGATAAACTAGGCAAATACAATTTAGACGGGGCTACTATAAGGTGGGTGCATAACTGGCTGGATAACCGAACTCAGAGAGTTGTTGTTAATGGTTCCCAATCCTGCTGGAAAGGCGTAACGAGTGGGGTACCGCAGGGGTCTGTTTTGGGACCGGCTCTGTTCAATATCTTCATTAACGACTTAGATATTGGCATAGAAAGTACGCTTATTAAGTTTGCGGATGATACCAAACTGGGAGGGATTGCAACTGCTTTGGAGGACAGGGTCATAATTCAAAATGATCTGGACAAATTGGAGAAATGGTCTGAGTTAAACAGGATGAAGTTTAACAAAGACAAATGCAAAGTGCTCCACTTAGGAAGGAACAATCACTTTCACACGTACAGAATGGGAAGAGACTGTCTAGGAAGGAGTACGGCAGAAAGGGATCTAGGGGTTATAGTGGACCACAAGCTAAATATGAGTCAACAGTGTGATGCTGTTGCAAAAAAAGCAAACATGATTCTGGGATGTATTAACAGGTGTGTTATGAGCAAGACACAAGAAGTCATTCTTCCGCTCTACTCTGTGCTGGTTAGGCCTCAGCTGGAGTATTGTGTCCAGTTCTGGGCACCGCATTTCAAGAAAGATGTGGAGAAATTGGAGAGGGTCCAGAGAAGAGCAACAAGAATGATTAAAGGTCTTGAGAACATGACCTATGAAGGAAGGCTGAAAGAATTGGGTTTGTTTAGTTTGGAGAAGAGAAGACTGAGAGGGGACATGATAGCAGTTTTCAGGTATCTAAAAGGGTGTCATAAGGAGGAGGGAGAAAACTTGTTCACCTTAGCCTCTAAGGATAGAACCAGAAACAATGGGTTTAAACTGCAGCAAGCGAGGTTTAGGTTGGACATTAGGAAAAGGTTCCTAACTGTCAGGGTGGTTAAACACTGGAATAAATTGCCTAGGGAGGTTGTGGAATCTCCATCTCTGGAGACATTTAAGAGTAGGTTAGATAAATGTCTATCCGGGGTGGTCTAGACAGTATTTGGTTCTGCCATAAGGGCAGGGGTTTGGACTGGATGACCTTTCGTGGTCCTTTCCAGTCCTAGAGTCTATGAATCTATGAACCTGATTGATTTTAGTGTTCTAAAGATAAAGGGTCTGGTTTGTACTGACATTAAAGGCAATCGGTTGGTAGATTATTCTCAAGCCTCCCCAGGAAAGGGGGTAAAGGGTCTTGGGGGGATATTTGGGGGGATTAGGGCTCCAAGTGACACCTCCCTGAATTTTTGTGTAAATCACTTGGTGGTGGCAGCAATACCGTCCAAGGGCAAGGAGGGATTTGTGCCTTGGGGAAGTTTTTAACCTAAGCTGGTAGAAATAAGCTTAGGGGGTCTTTCATGCGAGTCCCCACATCTGTACCCCAGAGTTCAGAGTGAGGAGGGAACCCTGACGGGGGCTTGGCAACACAGCTTTGTGCTGGGGTGTGGGGTCACACCCCTGACCCCCAGAGCTCTGTGCTGGGGGGGTGGGGGTGTCACCCCTAACCGACAGAGCTCTGCGGGGATAAGCATTAAGTGTAGACCAGGCCACAGGCAGGTTTCAGGGGGACCATATATGGGAGACTGGGACGTGGGGCCATTACTCTCCAGGGGGCTCCAGCTCTGATGCAGCCCCAGGGCAGGGGAGGGGCTGGCTGAGGGAGGTGGGCAATGGGACACGGGGCCTTTACCCTCCTGCAGTGCCAGCTCCGCTCTGATGTTAGTGACCAGAATCCCTCCCCACGGGGTCTGCTCTGTGCCTTTAGTATGTAGCGTTGGTCCGTGTCCCCTGGCCAAATCTGGCCTCCCCCAATGGCACCACCTCCTGTGACAATGCGGTTCTGGCGGAACCCAACTGAGAGTGCCAACTCAGGACAAATTGCTCCAATAGGGCAGTTACAGCCCAAGGCTGGGGTTTTTTCCACCTCTAAGGCAAACCAAACCAGCCAGACTAAGAGGACTTCAGTCTCACCCCACTGGCTAACTGCAAACCTCACAAGCAATCTCCTTAGATACTCCAGTTTCCCAGTATTACCACCAGTACCACTCGTTATGGGGACAAATGGTTATGAAAACCAATACCCCAGTAAAAGAAAAAGGTTCTCCTGATCCCAAAGGACCAAGCCCCAGACCCAGGTCAATATATAAATCAGATCTTACCCACAAATCACGCTGTTGCCAATCCTTTAGAATCTAAAATCTAAAGGTTTATTCATAAAAGGAAAAAGATAGAGATGAGAGTTAGGATTGGTTAAGTGGAATCAATTACATACAGTAATGGCAAAGTTCTTGGTTCAGGCTTGCAGCAGCGATGGAATAAACTGCAGGTTCAAATCAAGTCTCTGGAATACATCCCCCGCTGGGATGGGTCCTCAGTCCTCTGTTCAAAGCTTCAGCTTGTAGCAAAGTTCCTCCAGAGGTAAGAAGCAGGATTGAAGACAAGATGGAGATCAGGCATCAGCCTTATATAGTCTTTTCCAGGTGTCAGAACACCTCTTTGTTCTTACTGCGGAAAATTACAGCAACATGGAGTCTGGAGTCACATGGGCCAGTCCCTGCATACTTTGCTGAGGTACAAGGCGTATCTGCCTTCTCTCAATGGGTCCATTGTATAGCTGATGGTCCTTAATGGGCCATCAAGCAGGCTAGGCAGAGCTAATCTCAGTTTGTCTGGGATGTCACCCAGAAGCATAGCATAAGTTTGCCATACAGACAGTATAGAGCCAATATTCATAACTTCGACTACAAAACTGATACACACATATAGACAGCATAATCATAACCAGTAAACCATAACCTTGTCCTAGACACCCCATTTGACCCCCTTTATACAAGATTTGGGTGCCACTACAGGACCTTGGTTGCAACAATGATCTATATGGTCCCAGTTTATGTCAATAACGTCACACCCCCAACGCAAAATTGATGCAGGAAGGGATGACACAAACATCACTGACTGCATCCCAAGAGCTCCCCATCCTGGGTTCTGTCTCACTACAGCTAGTATTGGGTTAGAAGCCATACCAGTGTATAACAGAAATGGTTTATCAAAATCATGTTCAACCACATGATTGAACCTCTTTACAAACTCAAGGTAACACTTAGTTAGAACAATAGTGGATTGGATCTGCTCTGGCAGCATGGTTCCTGTGTGTGCCATGTGATCTTGCCAAGAGCTAAAGAAAACTGCTACTTTATCCATACAAGCTCGGGCCAATGTTTGGAACCCAATTACCATCGAATAAATGCAGATATTAATGTTCTTCATAGTCCAGGAATCTTGGCATTTAGCCATGAAAGCAATATGGTAGAGTGCCTCAGTCTTCCTTTTCATACAGCACATTAGGTCTGGAATGTCCTTTCCCCTGTGAAAAGTTCCCATATTGTTTATATGCATTGCCTGTGAAACCCCAGTGTAACAAGGCCTTTTAACATAACGTGTGTTTTCATGTATTCCTTTTAACATGTTCAAGGAATTTTCCAAAAGATTAGGCACATTGTATATTTTTACAGTTTGTGGCAATAGCAACACATTAATTACAAAATTTAGCAATAACAACAAGTTCATTGCAAGTGTCCATCTACAGTCATGTTTGTCATGCCACACCTTTGGCTCAATACCATTGGAGTTTGGGCATTTTAGGGTTAACCTGTGGCTTCCCTTTGCAAAATTCAGTTTTCTCTTTCCTCCTTGTCCTGCAGGATCAAACCCTGATTTCTCTTGCTTAACAGAATTCACTGGCTGATGGGGTGGGCCCTCTTTGCTAACAGCTATTAGCAAGTCCTTCCTTTCCCAGCCAGGCAAGTAATTTGCACTACCCCAGACCAGAGCCAGTCCACCAGTTTTCATATTCGTAACTGCTATCATCTCCAAGGCTGGACTCTGTCTTAAAGAGATACCACACAAATCCAAAGAGTCTGCGGGTGAGAGTTTGCTTCCTCTCCCCCGCATCCTCAAGCATTTAGCCATAAAACTGCTCTGCTCTGACACATCAGTAACCAAATCTGTCCTCAAACCCTGAAGCACAAACTGCTCATTTAAAGAATCAGAAAGGAGACATTCCTGTTCCAACACCATTGTCTCCCCAACAAGTTGGCCCCACACAGCCACTTGGTTATAGGGATGCCTCAATTCCTTAACAACTTTTACTTCCTCTGAGACCTTCTCAAAGCTACCCACACTGGATCTTTTACAAGGAAAGTTAGTGGATCCCTTCACAACAGACAATTTTTGGCTGTTAGGAACTGAAACTTCCTTGATTAAATCACTCTCACACCCTTCAATTGCAGGGAACTGCTTGCACCGAGTACCATGAGGATTCCTTTCTCCAGGAGCTTTTCTAAGCAGCAATTCACCCCTCACAGAAATTCTGCCCTTACCCTCTTCACCTAGGGCTTGCTCTAAAGGCACACTTTCCTGAGCAACAACAGACTCTGTCTGGGTCTTACTTACATTCAGGATCACCTTTGGCCCATCAGGCAGATCTCTACACAATCCCCTTTCAGGCGAACCCATAGACTTCCTAGATAAAAGGTTAGAAATACTTCCCTTCTCTTTGCCACACACAAGCTTAGGAATTTTTTCCTTTTTGCTACAAGTTGTTAAACTGTCCGTAGGTAACACAACCAAATTACCTTTCTGCTCTCCTTGTGCCCTGGCTAGGGTATCACCCTGATCAGACAGAGTTGTTACCCCCTCCTCCAACCACACATGAGCAACAGGCAAAATACAAGCACCAGAATTGTTTGGTCTCTGGGATTCTGCTAAGCCACTAACTGGATGCAACCTAGTTACGGGCCCATTCTCCCCATCAGATGCAAACTTAGGACCATTCCCTTCCTGGGCTTTAGTTGAATCCAGAATCAACTCTGAGACAACTAAATTACTCTCAACCATCACAGGCCGAAAGGCACCTTCTGTCTGCTCCACAGACAAAAAAGAGTTGGAGACGCATTTTCCTTTACTAGACATACTGTTTGGGATTTCATTTCCCTTCGCTTGATCTAATTCCAGATTTACTTCTGAGACATTAGATAGACATTCAGAAACTTCATTCACAGCCAAACAGCTACTTTCCAAAGACAAACTTTTGGAGAAACCCTCCATAGGCACAACCTTAGGATCAATCCTCTCTTGTGCCTGGTTTGTATTAACTTGACTGACCATAGCTTTAATATCATTTCCAATCATAATATCCTTAGGGATTATGTCTTTTACTCCCACAACCATGGTGCCCTCCAATCCCTTCCATTTCAGGTGGATTTTAGCCAAAGGCACCCTGACAAAATACTTAGATAAGGCTACAACAGTTACATCTTCACCTGGCAAATAATCTTCCTTCCTGACAAGACTCGCTTTAACCAGAGTAATATCTGCTGCGGTGTCCCTCCATGCCATACACCTCACTCCATTCACTTCTGCACTGCTAATAAACTCTGCATTATTTCCCCCATATTTAGCTTTAATGTGAGTTTTAAGGTCGAATCCTTCAGAGACAACAGAAACAGCATTTGCACACAGGGCACCAATGCTGGGCTCTGTGTGGTTTGCCTGTGAGTTTACAACAACAGGGTTAGCATTGGCCGTGGCATTTGGGGTTGCTGGTTTTGGGCTGCCCTTCAGTGTCGGGCAGTCTGGTCTCATGTGGCCCAGCATACCACAGCGATAGCATGTAACCTGCTGGGGATGTGAGTTCCTACCCTCCGGGCCCCCTTGAACTCCTTTAGAAGAGTCAGGTTTATTTTTAAATCCTTCCCTCCTCTTGAACTGGGGAGAATGGTGATCAGTTTTCCCCGGGGTTTTACACCCTTCTCGAGCCCTGTTTTGGGTATGGGCATCTGCAATCTCTGCCGCCCGTAGGACTGACTCAGGGTCCCTGTCACACACAGCTGCTCTCACATTGTCAGGCACAATGTCTAAGAACTGTTCCAAAGTTATTAAATCCAGCAGTTTTTCAAAACTCCCATGAACCTTGGCTCCCATAACCCACTTTTTAACAAAACCCATCAGCTTATGAGCACATTCTACAAAAGTACAATCCTTAGACATTTTAAACTCTCTAAACTTAACTCTGTAAGATTCAGGAGTAACCTTGAATCGCCTTAACACAGAATCCTTAAACTGCTCATAATTTAATGCTTCTTGTTCCCCCAAGTCATTAAACACCTCCCTGGCTTTTCCAGTCAGTCTGGTTAGCAGGACAGGCATTCGCTGACCCTCAGGGATCTGGTACAGATTGCAGAGGCGTTCAAAGGTAGACAAAAACTCCTCTATATCCTCAGTATCATTGTAGATGGGACACATCCTTTCCCAGTTTTTCTCATGGCGGGGGGGGAGTGGAGTACCAGGTGGGGATGACTTTCTCCGCTCTTCCATTACTTGGAGCTGAAGTCTGGCCGTCTCCTGTTCCATCCTGTGAGTCTCCTGTTCCGCAGCGAGCAGCTCTAGACGCCCCTTACGAGCTCTCTCTTCTCTCTCATCAGCCTCTTTCTCTCTCTCTCTTTTTAACTCTGCTATTTTGTGCTTCTCCAGCAATCGAAGATCTGCTAGCTTCTGTTCATGCTCAAATTGCAGTTTACTTGTCACCCTTTGCATCCTAATTTTTTCTGCATCTTCTGCAGCCTCAGGTAAGGGCTGTGCTCTTGCCCCCTGATCACTGGCTATTAGCAGATTTCTCAATTCTTCCTTTGTAGCTTTCTTTCTAAAGCTTATCCTCTTTTCTGAACACAAATTTTCCAGGGCTTTTTTCCCAAGTCCCTCATATGCTCTTTGCTCAGCCATTGCAGCAGCTCTTTAACCAACAAAACTCTCAATCCCAAAATTCAAATTTGGATAGCGTGGGGTTCTGACCCAAAGCTTAATTGACCTGGTTCTGTGGATCCAAGCACGACTACGCCACTGTGACAATGCGGTTCTGGCGGAACCCAACTGAGAGTGCCAACTCAGGACAAATTGCTCCAATAGGGCAGTTACAGCCCAAGGCTGGGGTTTTTTCCACCTCTAAGGCAAACCAAACCAGCCAGACTAAGAGGACTTCAGTCTCACCCCACTGGCTAACTGCAAACCTCACAAGCAATCTCCTTAGATACTCCAGTTTCCCAGTATTACCACCAGTACCACTCGTTATGGGGACAAATGGTTATGAAAACCAATACCCCAGTAAAAGAAAAAGGTTCTCCTGATCCCAAAGGACCAAGCCCCAGACCCAGGTCAATATATAAATCAGATCTTACCCACAAATCACGCTGTTGCCAATCCTTTAGAATCTAAAATCTAAAGGTTTATTCATAAAAGGAAAAAGATAGAGATGAGAGTTAGGATTGGTTAAGTGGAATCAATTACATACAGTAATGGCAAAGTTCTTGGTTCAGGCTTGCAGCAGCGATGGAATAAACTGCAGGTTCAAATCAAGTCTCTGGAATACATCCCCCGCTGGGATGGGTCCTCAGTCCTCTGTTCAAAGCTTCAGCTTGTAGCAAAGTTCCTCCAGAGGTAAGAAGCAGGATTGAAGACAAGATGGAGATCAGGCATCAGCCTTATATAGTCTTTTCCAGGTGTCAGAACACCTCTTTGTTCTTACTGCGGAAAATTACAGCAACATGGAGTCTGGAGTCACATGGGCCAGTCCCTGCATACTTTGCTGAGGTACAAGGCGTATCTGCCTTCTCTCAATGGGTCCATTGTATAGCTGATGGTCCTTAATGGGCCATCAAGCAGGCTAGGCAGAGCTAATCTCAGTTTGTCTGGGATGTCACCCAGAAGCATAGCATAAGTTTGCCATACAGACAGTATAGAGCCAATATTCATAACTTCGACTACAAAACTGATACACACATATAGACAGCATAATCATAACCAGTAAACCATAACCTTGTCCTAGACACCCCATTTGACCCCCTTTATACAAGATTTGGGTGCCACTACAGGACCTTGGTTGCAACAATGATCTATATGGTCCCAGTTTATGTCAATAACGTCACACCTCCCCTGCTCCGTCTAACGCGCTGGATGTTCACACTGCACCCGTCAGGATGGGATGGGAGTGGGAGGATGGGACGGTGGGAATTGTCTGTAATACCGTGTGTGCCTCAGTT